>NC_088878.1:28638408-28857892 GCF_032884065.1 Artemia franciscana | reverse complement strand
TACTGAAGATGGCGGTAAAACAGCAATAATAAAGAAGCGTAACGGTACCGCCATCGAAGTAGATAACCAGTGGGTTGTTCCATACCCATTATTATCAAAAACATTTAATGCACACATAAACGTTGAATACTGCAACTCCGTAATGGCAATCAAATACATATGTAAATACGTCAACAAAGGCAGTGACATGGCAGTTTTTGGCTTGCAGCCCGAAATCAAAGATATCGACGAAATCGTACAATATCAGGCTGGAAGATACATAAGCAGTAATGAAGCTGTTTGGCGAATTCATTCATTTCCGATACATGAACGTCGTCCACCTGTTGTTCATTTAGCGGTACATTTACAGAATGGTCAACGTGTTTATTTCTCGGAAACCAACGTGCAACAAACAGCAATGAATCCACTGGATACAAAGTTAACCGGTTTCTTTTCGCTTTGCAAAAATGATTCTTTTGCAAAAAAACTGCTGTATACTGAAGTGCCTTCGTATTATACGTGGAATACTAAAAATAAAGTATTTGAACGTCGAAAACAGGGTAAGTCATTCGACGGCCAACCTACAATATTCAAAGATACCACGATAGGAAGACTCTACACCGTTCACCCCAATCAACATGAATGCTTCTTTCTACGCCTGCTTTTGGTGAATGTACCCGGTCCGACATCCTTTGAGTATTTGAGAACTGTAAACGGTACTATAAATGACACTTACCGTACTCCATGCCAAGCTCTGAATTTATTTGAGAATGACCAACACTGGGATAACTGCATCAATGACGCGTGCGAAACGTCAACTCCAAGTCAAATTCGTGCATAGTTTGGCATCATTTTAACAACTTGCTCTCCATAAGCTCCTACAGAGTTATGGGTAAAATATAAGTCAAAAATGTCCGAAGATATACTCCATCGAAAACAGTTAGAGACGTCAGATATGACTTTTGATTTTACATCAGAAATTTATAACTACACTTTAATTATTATAGAAGATTTGTGCGTACATATGGCAAACAAACCTCTTCAGGATTTGGGAATGCCTTCACCTAACCGTATCGCTGCTGTTTCGACATGTGTAGAATTGGATCGTGAACAAAGTTACAGTACGAGTGATCTATTGTCGTATGTACAAAATAACATTTCCAAGTTAACTTCGGAACAAAAAGACATTTATGATACGATAATGCATTGTGTCGATCACAACGTTGGAGAAATTTTCTTTTTGGATGCGCCAGGAGATACTGGTAAAACGTTTGTGATAAAACTGATCCTGGCATCAATTCGATCAAAAAATGATATAGCGTTGGCAATTGCGTCGTCCGGAATAGCCGCAATATTGCTGCCTGGTGGAAAAACTGCTCATTCCGCTTTGAAATTGCCTCTGAATTTGCATTCTACAGAAACTCCCACGTGCAATATTTCCAAATCGTCTGGGATGGGTAAAATATTGCAGCAATGCAAACTTATTATTTGGGATGACTGCACAATGGCACACAAAAAATTGCTCGAGGCTCTGGATCAATGCTTGAAAGATTTGCGAGGGAAGCCGAAACCCTTTGGCAGCACATTAATATTGCTTGCGGGAGATTTCAGGCAAACATTATCTATAATACCTAGATCAACTCCTGCAGATGAAATGAATGCTTGCCTGAAAAATTCCAATTTATGGGCACACGTAAAAACATTAAAATTAACTACAAATATGCGTGTCCGATTGCAAAACGATGACTCTGGTCAAACATTTTCAGATCAATTGCTGGCAATTGGAAACGGAAAGCTCCCAGTAGACTCAATTTCAGGACGTATACAACTACCTGCTGATTCTGTAATTTAGTGACGTCCAAAAATGAATTTATTGAAAAAGTATTTCCGAATATTCTAAACAATTATAAAAATAATAAATGGCTAAGTGAAAGAGCGATTCTTGCACCCAAAAATATAGACGTCCACGAAATAAACAATACTGTTTTGACCAAGATTCGAGACCAGGCAGTCCTTTACAAGTCAGTCGACACAGTTTTGGAACCAAATGAAGCGGTTAATTATCCATCTGAATTTTCAAATTCCGTGGATCTTTCAGGGTTTCCACCACACGTGCTACAACTAAAAATAGGCGTACCAATAATACTTTTAAGAAATATCAACCCACCAAAGCTTTGCAATGGCAAGCGACTTGCCGTAAAAAAAAACAATGGAAAACCTAATAGAGGCCACAATCTTGACACGGCCTTTTGAGGGTGAGGCTGTTCTTATTCCTCGCATTTCCATGATTCCAACGGATCTGCCTTTTCAATTTAAAAGATTGCAATTCCCAATTCGATTAGCATTTGCAATCACCATTAACAAAGCTCAAGGTCAATCATTAGAAAAATGTGGTATAGATCTTAATACTGATTCTTTTTCCCATGGACAATTGTACGTTGCATGTTCGAGGGTCGGTAAACCTGACAATCTATTTATTTGCAGCGACAATTGGACAGCGAAGCATGTTGTATATTCGCAAGTTTTACGCAGTTAATTTGTATTTTATCTATCTATCTATCTATCTATATAAAAACGAGTTGTGTGTATGCATGTTTGTTTATTTGTAAAAAGAGCGTTTGCATATGACGTCATTATTAGTACATAAGGCTTTGTATATGCACAGACAATGGGAAAGCCAAGAATGTTGTATATTCGCAAGTTTTACGTAGTTTGAAACACATATATAAATCTATCTATATTCACAGGTGGGACACAGGGACACAACTACAATGGCGCGTAAAGACTTACGCGCGCGGGGGGGCTTGGGGTGGCGCGAAGCACCCCACCAACTAGGTATTGGGGTGGCGTGAAGCGCCACCCCAACAGCTTGTATATAGCGCCATACAATGGCGCGTAACTAATATGGCGCGTAACGACTTAAGCGCGCAGGGGGACTTGGGGGGCGCGAAGCGCCCCCACCAACTAGGTGTTGGGGTGGCACGAAGCTCCACCCCAACAGCTTATAATATATATATATATATATATATATATATATATATATATATATATATATATATATATATATATATATCATGAAAAGAGAAATCACCAATGCAACAGCACAAACACAAAAAAAAGAAAAAAAAAAAGAGACAGAAGGAGAAAAGGAAGACTGTTTTCCTAAATTAGTGATTAATATAGACCAGCACTTGAATGAGGCCTTAACCCTACTCATCCATACAATCACATAGGTCAAACAGCATAGCCATACACAATCAACCATAAAGAATAATCCATGGATAGGCAGTCATGTCGTCAATAAGTATAAGTCGTCATTTACCAAACAATAGAAAAAATAATATAGACAAATAATTCAGAGGCAATAACCCAACACAAGGGCTCATCAGGAGAATACACTGGCCTATATAGGGTTTCGCCACTTTAAATTCTCTACCCAGCACAGTGCTGTGGCTACCACAGAATATCCATGGCATCCCCTTTGTCAGGTATCACCCCCAAAATACATGCCTATGAAAGAAAAAAACCCAGCAAATGTAAAACAACCAAGTAAAACCAAAACAAGCTTATCCTGTTAATATATCCCTCTTTTTAGCAACAATAGGTAAACTAAATATTATAAATTTTACCAAATCAAAAATATTAACACATTGCAAAAAACCTGAATGAACTAAACAATTATAGAATTCATCTTTACCATGTGGCTAATTTTTAAAAAAATCCGCTCAATTAGAAACACAATTCAAAATAAATGGCGCTGCGAAAACAATTCTCGAACCTCCAAAATTAGTTGAAAATTTCTTTAAGTATTACTAGATAATTCTTTTGATATTTATTTAAAAGTTCGTTATAATGAAAACTAAATTTTTTAAATTGCCAAGTTAATTTATTGGCAGAAAAACCTCTTGATATCAATTTTTGGCTCAAGATTTTACATCTATTTTTAAAATCAATATAATTACTACAAATCCTTGCATAACGAAGTAACTGTGAGAAAAACGCTGAATATGTGATATTTGAGTATATATTACTTTCAGGGAATGGGAAACTAATTACTTCAAAATCAGAATCATCCGTTTTATTATACATTTTGAAACTTAATTTATTATTATCACAAATATTAATATTTAAATCTAAGAAATGATCTTCATGACCAGCGCCATGACTAGGCTCAAGAATAAGCTCTGATGGATATATATTTTTAGAAATATCAATGAAATCCTTACAATTTAAGACCAAAATATCATCTAAATATCTTTTAGGACAAAACATGTTTTAAATTAATTGGATTATTCTTATCCATCATATATTTATATTCTAGTTGACTTAAAAACAAGTCATCTATAAATGGGCTGGCATTCCCCCCCATGAGAATTCCCACAATTCGCTTGTACAAATCACCCCCAAATCTTATATAAGTATTGTATAAAACAAATTCTAATAACTCAAAAATCATAACCAAGCTGTAACATCTCAAGTTAACTGTAGTATTAAAGCAATTTGTCCATATAGCTTTTTTATTATAAGTGTCTATTTTTAAGAACCTTTTACTAGATAAGAGGAAAGATTTCTTGATAACAGTTTTTAAATTATCAAACACTACATTAAGTGATAAATTAGTATAAATTGCCGCAAAATCGAAAGACTCAATTCTTTTAGCTGAAACCATTGTTAAAGAATCTATCACCTGCAGTGAATTATTAACACTCCAATATGGATTAAAATTCGAAAATTTTTTAATTCCAGAACAATAGGTCAATTTGCTTTAAAATTAAAGAGAGGTCAGTAGCAGCAATGCGGGTTGGACATTTAGCTGCTCCAGCAATAAACAGTGGTTTAGGGGGATTCTTATGAAATTTTACAGTCCAATATAGGAAAGGGAACTTTTTATCATTGTCATTTATTTTAATATTAAAATTTTTAAAAAGTATTTCTTCAGTCTTTTCAATTAAATTCTCATCCTCTATATTTACCTTTTCGTAAACATTAGTTGTGCATATCTCCCTTTTTAAGATATCACAATACAGCTTCTGATAAATTATGGCAGAATTATTATTAGCTTTATCCACTGGCACAATTACAAATTCATTCTTTAGATTAGCAATTGCTTGTTTAATCTTCGCATTATAAAATAATGATTTAGTGTTACTATTTTTTAAGTTGGAATATATTTTATTTCTTATTCTACTAATAATTAAATTCTTCCAACTTTGAAGACTCTCTATATTTTTATTCTTTTTCTTACACCACTTATCAATACATAAATCAAAATCATTTCCAAGCCATCAAGAACACTCGATGGTTTCAGATGATGAGAAAGACGGAAAATAGCCCCTTTATTCATTATAATTTGAAGATCATCTTGCTTTATTATTGACAAGTCCCCTGTTATAACATGTTTGTAAGTAGGATTTACAAATGGGCCAAATTGCTTACAATTACAAACCGGTTTCCAATTTATATCACTATCTAATCTTTTTAGTATTAAATTATAATTAAAAATAATTTGCCCAATAGTTTTTGAAAATTTATAAGTTAAAACTGGACTATCATTATAATTCAAATTACTAGGAAGGGCCTGTTTCACATGCCGCTGATTTAAAATTTCTGGTAAATTAATATATTCAATCTGCTTACAAGTAAAATTAATAGGTAAATATAATCTGTTATCCTTATTACTAATCTTATCGAACTTTTTCTTTTTTGAAATAAATTTCGTTTTAGTTAGAATGCAAATTGTAGCACATATTACTTTAAAATTATAATCAAGAGCTGTATTATTCTTAACAATCCAGAAAAGTTTGATTAAATTCCTCTTGGATAAATTATTTAGACACTTTATTACAGAAATCATACCCCTAGATTCTAGATTCAATTGTATCTTAACAATCCAGAAACAATCTATAGAAAGCAAAGCCATACACAATCAACCATAAAGAATAATCCATGGATAGGCAGTCATGTCATCAATAAGTATAAGTCGTCATTTACCAAACAATAGAAAAAAAATATATATATATATATATACATATATATATATATATATATACATATATATATATATATATATATATATATATATATATATATATATATATGTATATATATATATATATATATATATATATATATATATATATATATATATATCTATATATATAAAAATAAGTTGTCTGTCTGTCTGTGGATGTGTGGATCAGGTGACGTCACCTGAAAAAACTGGATCAGGTGACGTCAAAACTGAAAAAACTAAAAAAAGGCAAAAACTACAAAAAAAACTAAAAACTAATAAAAAAAATAAAAAAGCTAAAAAACTAAAAAAACTAAAAAAAGGCAAAAACTACAAAAAAAACTAAAAACTAATAAAAAAGCTAAAAAACTAAAAAAAGGCAAAAACTACAAAAAAAACTAAAAACTAATAAAAAAAATAAAAAAGCTAAAAAATTAAAAAAACTAAAAAAAGGTAAAAAACTAAAAAAACTAAAAACTAAAAAAAACTAAAAAAAAAGGAAAAAACTGAAAAATAAGCTAAAATAAAGGTAAAAACCAATAAAAAATTAAAAAAAAACTGAAAAAACTAAAAAAAGGCAAAAACTACAAAAAAAAACTAAAAACTAATAAAAAAAGTAAAAAAGCTAAAAAACTAAAAAAACTAAAAAAACTAAAAAAAGGTAAAAAACTAAAAAAAATAAAAAATAAAAAAAAACTAAAAAAAAGGAAAAAACTGAAAAATAAGCTAAAATAAAGGTAAAAACCAATAAAAAACTAAAAAGAAAAAAAGGAAAAAACTAAAAAAAATTTTCATCTAAAAAACTAAAAAAAACTAAAAAAGGTAAAAACTAAAAGAACTAAAAAAGAAAAAAATAAATGACGAAACTCAAAGAGAAAGCGACCAGGACAAAAGGAATGTTCGATTAGCAATCAACAAAGCACCGGGACACAGTGAGTATAAATGACGACCAGGACATAAGTAAAAAAAAAAACTATCTATATATATAAAAATAAGTTGTCTGTGGATCTGTGGATCAGGTGACGTCACCTGAAAAAACTGGATCAGGTGACGTCAAAACTGAAAAAACTAAAAAAAGGCAAAAACTACAAAAAAAACTAAAAACTAATAAAAAAATAAAAAAGCTAAAAAACTAAAAAAACTAAAAAAAGGCAAAAACTACAAAAAAAACTAAAAACTAATAAAAAAGCTAAAAAACTAAAAAAAAGGCAAAAACTACAAAAAAAACTAAAAACTAATAAAAAAAATAAAAAAGCTAAAAAACTAAAAAAACTAAAAAAAGGTAAAAAACTAAAAAAACTAAAAACTAAAAAAAAACTAAAAAAAGGAAAAAACTGAAAAATAAGCTAAAATAAAGGTAAAAACCAATAAAAAACTAAAAAAAAAACTGAAAAAACTAAAAAAAAGGCAAAAACTACAAAAAAACTAAAAACTAATAAAAAAAGTGAAAAAGCTAAAAAACTAAAAAAACTAAAAAAACTAAAAAAAGGTAAAAAACTAAAAAAATAAAAAATAAAAAAAAACTAAAAAAAAGGAAAAAACTGAAAAATAAGCTAACATAAAGGTAAAAACTAATAAAAAACTAAAAAGAAAAAAAGGAAAAAACTAAAAAAGATTTTCATCTAAAAAACTAAAAAAACTAAAAAAGGTAAAAACTAAAAGAACTAAAAAAGAAAAAAATAAATGACGACACTCAAAGAGAAAGCGACCAGGACAAAAGGAATGTTCGATTAGCAATCAACAAAGCACCGGGACACAGGGAGTATAAATGACGACCAGGACATAAGTAAAAAAAAAAATTAACAAAACTAAAAAGAAGGTAAAAACTACAAAAAAACTAAAAAGAAAAAAAAACTAAAAACTAATAAAAAAACTAAAAAATCTAAAAATCTAAATAAACTAAAAAAGAAAAAAAAAGGAAAAAAAAAAGGAGAAAAACAAAACTAAAAAACGAATGTATATACAGACCGGTACACCGGGATACAAATGACGACCGGGACACAGGGAATATAAATGACGACCGGGACACAGGGACACAACTACAACGGGGACACCGGGGGAAACAGGGGGATATAAATGACGACCGGGACAAAAAAACTAAAAAGAAAAAAAAACTAAAAACTAATAAAAAAACTAAAAAATCTAAAAATCTAAATAAGCTAAAAAAGAAAAAAAAGGAAAAAAATAAAGGAGAAAAACAAAACTAAAAAACGAATGTATATACAGACCGGGATACAAATGACGACCGGGACACAGGGAATATAAATGACGACCGGGACACAGGGACACAACTACAACGGGGACACCGGGGGAAACAGGGGGATGTAAATGACGACCGGGACATATTCGCAAGTTTTACGTAGTTAAAACCATATATATATATATATATATATATATATATATATATATATATATATATATATATATATATATATATATATATATATATATATATATATATATATATCTATCTATATTCACAGGTGGGACATAGGGACACAACTACAATGGCGCGTAACTATTATGGCGCGAAACGACTTACGCGCGCGAGGGGGCTTGGGGGGGGGCGCGAAGCGCCCCCACCAACTAGGTGTTGGGGTGGCGCGAAGCGCCACCCCAACAGCTAGTATATATATATATATATATATATATATATATATATATATATATATATATATATATATATATATATATATATATATATATATATATATATATATATATATATATATATATATATATATATATATCTATCTATATTCACAGGTGGGACATAGGGACACAACTACAATGGCGCGTAACGACTTCCCGGTCGTCATTTGTGTCCCGGTGTCCCAGTCTGTAATTTCTCTTTGAGTGTCACGTTCGTCATTTATATTCCCTGTGTCCCGGTGTCCCGTTCGTCATTTTTGTCCCGGTCGTCATTTGTTTGCGGTGTCCCGGTCTTTGATTTCTCTTTGAGTGTCCTGGTCGTCGTTTATATTCCCTGTGTCCCGGTCATCATTTGTGTCCCGGTGCTTTGTTGATGGTGATTGCTAATCGATCATTCCTTGTGTCCCGGTGGCTTTCTCTTTGAGTGTCCCGGTCGTCATTTATATTCCTTATGTCCCGGTGTCCCGGTCGTCCTTTGTGTCCCGATGCCCGGTCTGTAATTTCGTCAGTCGACCAATATGACGTCAGCCGACACACAAACATGACGTCACTCGACACACAAACAACTTATTTATATATATATATATATATACTAGCTGTTGGGATGGCACTTCGCGCCACCCCAACACCTAGTTGGTGGGGGTGCTTGGCGCCCCCCCAAGCCCCCTTCGCGCGCGTAAGTCGTTACGCGCCATATTAGTTACGCGCCATTGTAGTTGTGTCCCTATGTCCCACCTGTGAATATATATATATATATATATATATATATATATATATATATATATATATATGTTTTTAACTACATAAAACTTGCGAATATACAACATTCTTTGCTGTCCCATTGTCTGTGCATATAAATAGATTGTCTGGTTTACCGACTCTTGAACATGCAACATATAATGGTCCATGGGAAAGCAATCCGTATTCAGATCTATACCTCATGATTCTAATGATTGCCCTTGAGCTTTTTTGATGGTGATTGCTAATCGACCATTCCCTGTGTCGCCGTCGTCATTTATATATCCCCCTGTGCCCCCCGGCGTCCCCGTTGTAGTTGTGTCCCTGTGTCCCGGTCGTCATTTATATTCCCTGTGTCCCTGTCGTCATTTGTGTCCCGGTGTCCCAGTCTGTGATTTCTCTTTGAGTGTCCCGGGCGTCATTTTTATTCCTTGTGTCCCGGTGTTCCGGTCGTCATTTGTGTCCCGGTATCCCGGTCTGTATATATCTTCGTTTTTGAATTGGTCTTTTTTTTTAGTTTTTAGTTTTTTACCTTTTTTTAGTTTTTTTTTAGTTATACCTCATGATTCTAATGATTGCCCTTGAGCTTTGTTGATGGTGATTGTTAATCGAACATTCCCTGTGTCCCCGTCGTCATTTATATATCCCCCTGTGCCCCCCGGCGTCCCTGTTGTAGTTGTGTCCCTGTGTTCCGGTCGTCATTTATATTCCCTGTGTCCCGGTCGTCATTTATATTCCCTGTGTCCCGGTCGTCATTTGTGTCCCTGTGTCCCGGTCGTCATTTGTATCCCGGTGTCCCGGTCTGTATATACATTCGTTTTTGAAATGGAATATGATGAAATAAATTTCTGTATTTTTCCCCTTTTTTTCTTTTTAGTTTTTTTGGGTTTTTACTTTTGTTTAGTTTTTTTTATTTTTTTTTTCTTTTTTGTTTTTAGTTTTTGTTTTAGTTTTGTTTTTCTCCTTTATTTTTCTTTTTTTTCCTTTTTTTATTTTTTTTCTTTTTTAGTTTTTTTAGTTTTTTAGCATTTTTAGTTTTTTATTAGTTTTTAGTTTTTTTTCTTTTTAGTTTTTTTGTAGTTTTTACCTTTTTTTAGTTTTTTAGTTTTTTTTACTTATGTCCTGGTCGTCATTTATGCTCCCCGTGTCCCGGTCGTCATTTGTGCCCCGGTGCTTTGTTGATGGTGATTGCTAATCGAACATTCTTTGTGTCCCGGTCACTTTCTCTTTGAGTGTCCCGGTCGTCATTTATATTCCCTATGTGCCGGTGTCCCGGTCGTCATTTGTGTCCCGATGTCCCGGTCTGTAATTTCGTCAGTCGAAAACATGACGTCAGTCGACAGACACACACACACACAGACAACTTATTTATCTATCTATATATCTATATATATAAAAATAAGTTGTCTGTCTGTGGATCTGTGGATCAGGTGACGTCATGTTTCTGTGTTGACTGACGTCATGAAATTAGTTGTCAGGTGACGTCATGTTTCTGTGTTGGCTGACGTCATGAAATTAGTTGTCGTCATTTTTGCTTTGACGGTGACGTCATTCAAGTTATATAAGACATATGTTCACGTAGAAATCTATTAATGTTTAAGTTTACTATGACTGATGAAGATGCTCAAAGAGTCTATGCCAAAAAACTTGCTGCTGATAGTTCCTCGGCACGCTTTCTTTTCTGACTTTCTCTATCAGCAGCAAGTTTTTTGGCATAGACTCTTTGAGCATCTTCATCAGTCATTGTAAACATAAAAATTAATAGATTTCTACGTGAACATATGTCTTATATAACTTGAATGACGTCACCGTCAAAGCAAAAATGACGGCAACTAATTTCATGACTTAATTTCAGAACTTATTTCTGTGTTGACTGACGTCATGAAATTAGTTGTCGTCATTTTTGTTATGACGATGCTTAGTATATTGTAAAACACATTAATTTGGTTAATAATATACCATTTAAAACACCAAAATGAACATGCTGGAGTAGTCACTCGGTGAGAGAGGGTGTCAGAACGGAGAATGAAGGTCCTAGGTTCAAATCCTGGTTAGGCTAAAAAAGGTAAAAATCTAAAAACTAAAAAAAAAACTGAAAAAACTATCTGTGGATCAGGTGACGTCATGTTTCTGTGTTGACTGACGTCATGAAATTAGTTGTCAGGTGACGTCATGTTTCTGTGTCGGCTGACGTCATGAAATTAGTTGTCGTCATTTTTGCTTTGACGGTGACGTCATTCAAGTTATATAAGACATATGTTCACGTAGAAATCTATTAATGTTTAAGTTTACAATGACTGATGAAGATGCTCAAAGAGTCTATGCCAAAAAACTTGCTGCTGATAGTTCCTCGGCACGCTTTCTTTTCTGACTTTCTCTATCAGCAGCAAGTTTTTTGGCATAGACTCTTTGAGCATCTTCATCAGTCATTGTAAACTTAAAAATTAAATAGATTTCTACGTGAACATATGTCTTATATAACTTGAATGACGTCACCGTCAAAGCAAAAATGACGGCAACTAATTTCGTGACTTAATTTCAGAACTTAATTTCTGTGTTGACTGACGTCATGAAATTAGTTGTCGTCATTTTTGTTATGACGATGCTTAGTATATTGTAAAACACATTAATTTGGTTAATAATATACCATTTAAAACACCAAAATGAACATGCTGGAGTAGTCACTCGGTGATAGAGGGTGTCAGAACGGAGAATGAAGGTCCCAGGTTCAAATCCTGGTTAGGCTAAAAAAGGTAAAAATCTAAAAACTAAAAAAAAAACTGAAAAAACTAAAAAAGGCAAAAACTACAAAAAAAACTAAAAACTAATAAAAAAAAATTAAGAATAAAAATAAAAAAAATAAAAAAGATAAAAACTAAAAAAAAAGTAAAAAGAAAAAACGAAAAAAACTAAAAAAGCTAAAAAAAAAGGTAAAAACCAATAAAAAACTGAAAAGAAAAAAAGGAATAAAATTAAAACTAATGACGACCGGGACACCGGGACACAAGGAATATAAATGACGCCCGGGACACTCAAAGAGAAATCAGAGACTGGGACACCGGGACACAAATGACGACCGGGACACAGGGAATATAAATGACGACCGGGACACAGGGACATAACTACAAAGGGGACGCCGGGGTGCACAGGGGGATATATAAATGACGATGGCGACTCAGGGAATGGTCGATTAGCAATCACCATCAACAAAGCTCAAGGGCAATCATTAGAATCATGAGGTATAGATCTGAATACGGATTGTTTTCCCATTGACCATTATATGTTGCATTTTCAAGAGTCGGTAAACCTGACAATCTATTTATATGCACAGACAATGGGACAGCCAAGAATTTTGTATATTCGCCAGTTTTACGTAGTTAAAAATATATATATATATATATATATATATATATATATATATATATATATATATATATATATATATATATATATATATATATATATATATATATATATATATATATATCTATCTATATTCACAGGTGGGACATAGGGACACAACTACAATGGCGCGTAACTAATATGGCGCGTAACGACTTACGCGCGCGGGGGGGCTTGGGGGGGCGCGAAGCGCCCCCACCAACTAGGTGTTGGGGTGGCGCGTGTATTTTTTTTACGGGTCTTCTTTAAGGCATATGTTGCACTAATGAAAAATATTTTATGAATACAATATTTTTATACAATGAATGACGTCATTGCAATACTATCATCTATCTTGTCCACTCTTTAAATGCATATGAACATGACGTCAGTCACATGAACATTTTTTTATAATTAAGACTCTAAAGTATAGTCAGCCAAAGGGTGCACGTCCTCCCCATGACCCACCAAAATATTTCCATGTTCCACCAGTGGGGCCTGCCCCCCACGTTGGGAACATCGGGTCTAGAGCCTTATAAGAAGAAAAAAACTTCTGTATTGCATTAAACTATCCTATTTCAGACGCTCAACTTCAACTTAAAACCTGACCGAAGCTAAGAATTGAGAAATAATATGTTTTTAAAGCAGAAATTAGAAATTCTTCAAACCTATCCTAGTTTATACTTAAATATTCTGTGGTTGGCTAATAGTCACACAAAGCGGTCTTTATTCCTTTTAACTGATTATGACGTAGTGATCGCTGATTTATCAATCCCCCTTTGAGCAGTCTTAGTCGTGTGGTTAGAATGCTAGATTTGAAATCGTTTGTCTCTGAGGACATGGGTTTTCATCCTTGTGTTGCTGTTTATTTGGTTTGAACAGGGACTAGTGGTGTGACTTGTCTAAGCGCAGACAAAGTCAACCCAGCTCTAAATAGGTACCTAGAGAAATCTGAGGAAGATAAGACAGGAAAGGTGCATGAAAGCAGAGAATGACTGGCCCCAAACTGGCCCACGTTGCGTTCTTGACCGAAGGGCCATGAAACGGAATTCATAGGGATTGCAAAGTCTAATACCATAGATAACTTTGAAGACCACACTGCCTTTCCATGACGAAAGTAAAACAGTTCAAAATAGGGATGAAACATTTTTATTGACAGTGAACAGATATAAAAATTAGCTGGATATTTCGAACACATATACAGCGTTCATCATCAGCAATAAAACAGTGCTGCTGATGATGAACACTGTATATGTGTTCGAAATATCCAGTTAAATTTTATATCTGTTCACTGTCAATAAAAGGGTTTCATCCCTATTTTGAACTGTTTTACTTTCTAATACCATATTATTTACTTCTTTTTTATTGTTTAGACAGCATTAATTTCATATTGCTATCTAGCCACGGAAATAATGTTTTATACTTCTTCTAAAAAAAAGTTTTATTCTCATCACCCTTGGTGACAATTAATGTATCCAATAGTTGATAGATAATGAAGATCGCAGTTTTCATTTTTCAAACGGAGATATAATGTAAATCTCTCGTCACCCGGGCAATAAGTAACACGTAACCAAAGCAAAGGATTTCTAACATATTATATTTTTGATAAAATATAAAATCACTTGATGCTGAGTTTCCATGGTAAAGGTATATAAATTGTGTAAGCATGGAAATAGATTGGTTATCAATCTTAATATTAAAGATCCACGTTTAATTATATGGAAAATATTGGTAGCTGAGTTTGGACAATTTGGACAATTTTTATTACATTCTCATTTAATATTAGTACTGACGTAACATAATTATAGTATTCTCAAAAATATTATTATTCAGTAATATAGTTGTTAAAAACCTACATTTTGATTCTAAAATTTCCTTGACCTCAATAACAGGCATTTACTACGCATAAGAAAACCATGAATTTGTCAGATGTGATAATGTAAGTAAATACAAGGAATGTAAAAAATAAATTGCTATGTCCAAAATAAGGGAGCGTAAATCACATTTTTTCCTAAAATATTTTGTCTATAATAAGAAGCACGTTGACAAGAATGTTTTTGCGGGGGGGGGGAGAGTAAATTTGAAAAAAATATAAGAAAATTGTATGAGAAATACTTAAAGCAATGGGTACAACTGTAAAAAAGTTTTTTTTTAAGGTTGAGGCCAAAGACCTCTACTGTGTATATAACTGCCTAAGATTCCTAAAGTCGACCTTTATCCACTGATTGCGCTGACCTTGGCATATTTATTGAAGATGATGGACGGAAAATGATTCTGTACCTTTTGCATTTTGGTATATTTGATCTCTTATTAGACACTTTATTGTGTTCTCGCGTAATCCGATGTCGAAACTATGCTTAATTTATTAAGCATACTATTCAGCTTATTAACTAAGTGTTGAAACGATGTCGATGTCGTCAACGCTGTCGAAAGAATGCTTAATCTAATGTCGAAACATTGCTTTAAACTAAGTGCATTTACCGCCGCCCTCTTGCGAATCAAGATTGCAAGTGGCTAAATCCTTTTGAACCTTTTTGCTGCTCAACAGTTTTGGTGAAATTGAGAATTGCACAAACTTTAGTTTGCATGAAAAAAGAATTGGCAGTTTCAAAATTTCAATCATACAACTCCTGTATTATTTGAGAATATTTACATTTTGGACATTTTTCTATTGTTTATAAATTGAACACCCAAACTGTTTCTGATCTGTTTGTTAATTTCATTTGTAGTAGGGCCACAATAAGAAAGTGAAAAGTGAGTGAATTTCGATTAAGTAATCTCTGCGATTTTCGTCATTAAAAATTTTGTTTTCCCTACTCACATGTCTTTCAATATAAGTTAAAAAAACAAGCAATTTCAACTGAAAGTTAGGAATAACATTACAAATTAATAATTAGTACGTATTTGAGGGTACTGACGCCCCCTCATCAGTGCCTCGCTCTTTACGCTAAAGTTCGACTTTTGTACCAATTCTTAAGAATGACCCCTGAATCACAAAGGCCGTTTAATTACGACAAATAGCTTTTTCAAAAATACAAAAAATACTTTAGCGCGTAGAGTGAGGCATTGACGAGGGGTGATCCCCCTTGTATACGTAATGATTTCTGTTCATTTTATTTTTTATGTTACTCCTTACTTTCAATTGAAAATTTTTTTTTGTTTAATTTCTAATAGTTTTTTTTTAAATAATGCTGGGAAATCCGACTCCCCTCTATGGAAAATTCGCTTCCCTCATGAAAAATTCCTCTATGGAAAGATCTTATCACATAACTTAACCACTCCACTGACCTTCTACCCCCATCACCACCAGAACGTTTGTATGCTTACCAATAACCAAGGCTATATGTAAGCGATGGGCAAAGTTCATAACTTGCATCTCTTTCCCCGGGTCCTGGGGGGGGGGTAAGTCATTCTCTTAGACATAGTTATTAGATTTTTTGACTATGCTGAAAAAAATGTATATTTCCAATTTTTAATGGGGTGACTCTGGGGAAAAATGAGCGTGGGAAGGGATTTGCTGCCATCCCATATTCTTCGTCACTTAAAAAGAGCACTAGAACTTTTGATTTTTGATCGAATGAGCCCTTTATCGATCTTCTACGATCACTGGTTCGATATGATCACCCCTGGGAGAAAACAACAACAAATAAACACTCACCTGTAATCTTCTGGCAAAAAAAAGGATCTTTGTACATATAGGAGCTTGAAGCCTCTACAATAGGCTTCTCTGGTATGCTTAATCTGATAAAGTGATTTTCATTAGGATTACTTGATATTTTGGGATATTTCCCCCTTTTTCCAAAAACTGGTCAAATTTTCTCAGACTTGCAGGTTTTCATGGGTACCATTAAATTTGATGAATTTTACATATTTTGAATGAGCATCAAAATTCAATCCTTTTGATGTATCAAGACTCTTGATGTATCAAGATGTATACTTGATGTATACGTGATGTATACTTGATGTATCAAAGACTCTGTCAATCAAGATTCTTGATGTATCAAGATGTATACTTGATGTATACGTGATGTGTACTTGATGTATCAAGACTCTGTTTCTTAGAGTTTCGGTTACTATAGAGCCGCATTGCTCGTTACTTACAGTTCATTTGCACGAACTGTTTGATTAACCTCCAATTTAAAACGAAGTTCACTGCCAATATTTATTTTTGTGAGTCAATTTGACAAGTAATTGTTGATCAACAGATATTTGATCGACCGTCAAAACGCTTTACTGACGATAGAATCAATTTACAAAGTGAATGAAAACGGCTTGTCGATCAACAATTCCATCAGCATTCGGACAACAATCAAGATTCAACATTTTTTGCTAAACGACGAAAAAATGCCTTAAATTCATCCCTGATATTCTCACACCACTCATCATCGATGAATGGTACATTTTGAACTGTGCTAATGGGGGGATCTCGCAGACATAGAACTAATCTTAAACTGAATCGTTTTCTTTGGTTCAGCTTCTGATTCTTAACTAAATCAAAAAAAGAAGTTTTTTCAGCTGAAAGCCAGGAGCAAAATTAAAACTTAAAACAAATAGAAACTGTTACGTAAGCGAGGAGGGTATTCAAATCCTTCCTCCAATCTCTTCATACTAAAGTTTTCTAGTGCTTTTAATGAGACCAACCAAGTGAACAACTATAAACTCAACATTTTGTTTGCAATTAGAAGACACAGAAGGCTATGACACCTACTTTGGAAATTTGTTTTGCTTTTTGGTAACATTAAAGAAGGAAATTTACATCAAGACTTAGAATGAACTTTTTCAATGAACTCTCTCTCTGAAAGTAATCTAGTGAATAATCCGGAAGTTCATTATCTTGTGAATGACCCGAAAAGTTATTTATTTTTTGTATAAGTATGCTAGTTTCAGTTATATAATTTTAGTAATTCCACTGATGACGATCACTGCATATGTGATCGAAATATTTCGACTTTCGAGCCTATTTTTTTCACTGTCTAAACAAATGGGTTTATCCCCATTTGATAATTTATTTGTTAGTTTATAAGGAGGGAAGGCCCGCATAATTTGGAAAATAAGTTCTTTTTATTTTAAGTTTTAATGTCGCTCCTTACTTTCAGTTGACAAAATGTGCGTTTTAAAATTTAACTTTTGATTTTTTTAAAGAATGCTAGGAAATCCGGATCCAAGACCAAAAAATTCCCCCTCCCCACGGAAAAATCTCCTTGACAATTTATTCTAAGTGAATAGTTACTCGGGACAATTACGCTTAGCATCTCCACGCGTAAAATTAAGTTGGCAAAGAGAAAGTAATACAAATAAAAACAAATTTCGTGTAGGAGTTATTGTCTATTCCCCCAGTGTAAAGTTTCCTTTCAAAAGTTCACACCCCATGGAAAATTTACCCCGTGGGAAATCCTCCATCAGGAAATTCAACCTCCCCCATCAACGCGAAAAATATATGCATACATCCCAATAACAAATACTGTCCGCAAACGATGGGCAGACTTTATAACTTAAAGAACTTACCACATGATCTGTGGGGGGTCATTTTGTACCCAAAGACGTAGTTATTCGGCCTATCCTATCGGTCTAAGCTAGTTCAGTACTGAACTAGCTTTCATGGTGTCAACATCTAAACTAATCGGATTATTTTTCATTTTCACATACCTGATAGTTTGAGGTATGAATTTTAATCCCACTTGCTAGATCTTGCAGTATTTGGCAAAATACCAGTTTTAATTAAAACTTGTGTGACGGTTTATCCAGGTGTCTACAACTATTGATTTCATATATTTGATATTCTGTGCACTTAAATTGAATGTAAGGAGAGAGGGTATAGAAGGAGAGGAAAGAAAAGAGCCAGGTTAATTTTTGGAAGCATTTGGTCAGTGTAAAATGAAAACAAATTAATTTTGAATCCTGTTTTGAACTTTTTAAGCCGATCTCTAGCTGATGGAGTAAGGCAGGAGTTAATCCAAAAGGCAGCTGTCGCTTATTTTGATCGCGATACCATCATCCAAGCAAAGAAAGTTCTTTATGCCGAACTAAGTGTTACAACCCGAATGGTGACTCTTTCTAAAGATGAAGATACTATTCTTAACATGTGTAAAACTTTAGTTGCTGCTGCCAAGCAAAACTTAAAAATCCCAAATTTGTTATTCTTAGTCCATGTGAAGTCCCAACTATAGGAGAGGCCGTAAATGCCACAGTTGTATCCAAGCCCAATGAGATTACGCGTAAATTGGACATCGCTCTGGCAAACATATCTCACCCTTCAAGTAGCCTCTCTGACCAGTCACTGGTCTTGCCCCAAAGTCATGACTCAATGCCTAAACCCTCGTATACTGTAATACTAAAAAACCCTCTAAAAGATCTAAAAGCCCAACGGAGTGCCAAGCATTTATAGACAGTCTTTGTCCTAGCCCTGGCAGCGATGTATCTGAGCTACACCGTGGCATGAATGAATGGAAACTTGTCGCCTCGTCTAAAGAAACCGCTAGTCTAATTGTTGAAAAGGCAAAGCGTTCTGACCCCACTCTAAATGCTACACTTAAGGAGCCTGCTTTTGTTGCTGTTATTAAACAAGTACCAGACGAACTTGTCGACTCGTCACTGAAGGAATTAATCCCAAAATGCATCAAAACAGCTAAGTGTGGTGCGTCACGCACATTCAAAGTGTATTTCAAATCAAGAAAAGACTTAGATCAGTTCCTTCAAGAATCAGTGAAAGTCGGCTATGAGCGGCTTGCCACCCAGGAGTTTGTGTTTTTGCCTCGTCGATGCTTTAACTGGCATATGACTAGCGACCTCGCAGCAAGCTGCACAAAAAATACCCTGTGCTCAAAATACGGAGCTAGTGACCATAAGTGTAAATCTGAATCCCCGTGTAAGAACAGTCCTTTTTGTGTTAGTTGTAAAGCTCCAGGCCATACGTGCTACAGCATTAACTGCCCTAAAATTCGTAAGACCGTGAGCCAATGACTCCTGTGATAAATTTCATATCTTGGCATATACATTGTTCTTTCGCGATTAAATTCAGTTTCTTGGTTTTTCCTTGTTTCTTTTTCCTTCTCTTTCCCTGCTTTTTCTTAATTACCCTTACCTCGATTATACTATTTTTAATTTTTTTTTAATTTTTTTCCTTATATTTTTTCCTTATACCTTTGGTCTGGAAGGTTTGGCCATGGAGCGGAACTGTCATCCACCATGAGTAAATCGATGATTTCTATTGATGACCAGGTTGATATCAACTCTTTGGGGGAACGTTTAATTGATTTATAAAATAATCCTTTAGATATTGAAAATATAATTAATAATTCAATTAGAAGTAGAAATCTCAAAAATAATGATTCTAATTTGGCTAATAAAAGTAAGTATGTTTCGCATTTAAATGGTTCTGCCTCCTCTAAAGGTGATGATGTCTTCTCTGTGCTTCATCTTAACATTCAGGGACTTTGCTCGTCTTTTGATGATCTGAACGGATCGTCAGTTGTGGAACTCCTGATGTTATAGGATTCTGTGAAACTTTCCTAGATTCAAAAAAGGATGTCCTTTCAGATATTCCGGAATATAGGATGAAGAGGCTGAATAGGGAACAGATGGCGAGAGGCGACCTTGTCCTTTATATTGCTGATCGTCTTACATATAATGTCCAAAGTGATTTGAGCAGGAATGAGGAAGGAATCTTTGAATCCCTTTTTATTGAGAATAAATCAATGCGTAAGTATTTAGCTGTTGGTTTAGTTTATAGGTCCCCCAGTGGGTCTATTCCTTCGTTTTTGAAAATTCTGGAAGAAGTTTTGGACTCAGTCCAAAAACATCCCAATGAACTAATCCTTATGGGTGATTTTAATCTCAACCTGCTGGATCAAAATTTTGCTTCAGCTATTGATTTTTTGTCGATGATGCTCTCTTTGGGAACTCTACCTTCAGTTTGTATACCAACCCGAGTTACTGACACGCATGCGTTTCTTATCGATAATATTTTTTCGTCCTTAGATGTCTTAGATAATTTGGTGCTGGTTAGTGATATTTCTGATCGTTTTCCCGCTATTTCCCAATATAAGAGTGACGATCAAGCACAGCGTATAGCATTACCATCTAATCTCCCATTTTTCCGTTATGGTGATACTGAGCTGAGTCTACTTAATTCTCATCTGGCTGATCTACCATGGTACAGTTTGGTTTCTGATTCAGATTCTAACCGCTCTTTTGATTCCTTTTATGATTTAGTAAAAGATTGAATCCTGGAAATTTGCAATCAGGGTCCAGCGCCCCATACTTCGAAAAGAATAGCACCACTGAATCCATGGATGAGTTCAGGTCTCCATAAAATCCGGAAAAGGAAAAATTATTTGTGGAAGCTTTACAAAGCTTCATCATCTGTAGCTCATTACGAACATTTCAAGACCTATAGGAGTATTTTTAATTCTCTCTGTCGGAAGGCAAAGTCTCGGTATTATCATAGGAAATTTTCTGAATATGGGAAGGATGTTAGAAAGACATGGTATTTAATTAATTCATTTCTTAGACCAACTCCTCCTCTGCCTTCTGTTCCTTCAATGATGATACTCGATGGTAAAACTGTTCAAGGAGATGCAGATGTTCAGCTAGAGCTTACTTTTTATTTTGCTAATATAGGGAAGGCAACTGCTTCAATTGCTAGCTCTACAACTTCTCGTTGCGATTTCGGAGCCTTTCTTGGACCCTCATGTTTAAAGTCGATGGTCTTGAATTCTGTTACTGGATTTGAGGTAGCTCGTATCGTGGAAGCTCTTAAAGGATCATCCTCTTCAGGACAAGACAAAATTCCTACAAGGGTTAGCCGTGCCATTCTGCCAGCTATTCTGTCACCATTGACTAAGCTTGTCAATCTGTCATTCGAAAAATGAATTTTCCTTGAATCTCTCAAGCGAGCTAAGGTTATAGTGCTGTATAAAGGTGGTTCTCGGAGTGATCCTGCTAATTATAGGCCAGTCTCTCCCCTATCTATTTTCAGCAAAATTTTTGAGAAGGCTATGCTATACAGGCTTCTTAGTTTTCTGAATGCAAAAGAATTTTTGCATGATTTCCAGTTTGGATTCCGAGCGAGTCCAGTTTGGATTCCGAGCTATGTTCAGGTATGCTCTATTGTTCTATTGTTCTTTTTTTGTAATTGTTGCTTATATTGTATACCACTTATATTGTTTATATTGTAGTTGTTATTTGTATTTTTTTTTGTACCTCCCCTTGTATCCCTGGCCATGGAGCCTTTCGAGGGGGAATAAGTGTATTGTAATTCCATTTTGAACTGTATTTTGTATTGTATTGTATTGAATAATAATAAAAATAATAATAATAAAAAAATATTGACTATGCTAAACA
The DNA here is from genome assembly GCF_032884065.1 of Artemia franciscana. Lineage (NCBI taxonomy): Eukaryota > Metazoa > Arthropoda > Branchiopoda > Anostraca > Artemiidae > Artemia > Artemia franciscana. The sequence continues at coordinate 28,835,790 of NC_088878.1, read as the reverse complement.
AAATGGCTATCTTTTTTTGAGATATGAGATATACATTTATTAAGAAAAGAAAACAAACATTGTTCGCCATTCGCCTGCCAAGAAATGCAATAAGCTTTTAAGGGCAAGCGAGGTTATCACCCTCAGCTAATTAAAAACACATTCATATCACGCTACTCAATACAAAAGAAACTCAACTGATGAAGGAAGAAAGGATAAAAAGAGAAAGAGGAAAAAGACAAGAAGAAGACAGAGAAAAAAAATTAACAGAAACAAATTAACAGCCAGTAAATCAGGGAAAGCCTTGAATAGAATGACAACCTGGAACGGGGCTTACATCAAAATTATTCACGAGATAAAAGAAACTTCTTTACCCGTGACTTGAAAGCTGGAAGATTAGGCACATTTTTCACACCCTTAGGCAAAATATTTCTAACATGGGGACCATAATGGCGAATCACAAAAGATGCCCGAGTAGTACTCCTAAACTCATGAGTTAAGTTATCGGCTTTTCTTGTATTATGATCATGATGGTCCCTATTAAAAGTAAAAATATTTTCAAAAGCAGGGGTGAGCAGGCGATTCAAATATTTATACGAGAAGATTGAAACTTGGTAATCACGAATTTGGGATACATCCATTAACTTATTCTTTTTGAAATGCTCATGAGCAGGAACATCATCAGAATCATAAAATTCCGATAATAATTTTACAGCTCTATTCTGAAGTTTTTGTACCCTTTTGAAACATGTTACAAAATTACTTGCCCATATAGAGCATCCATAGCTAATATATGGACAAAATATAGAAAAATAAATCATTTTTAGAATCTTTTTTGGGACTAGATTTTTAATTCTTCGCATCACTCCAAGACCTCTGCTTAATTTTTTCAGCTATAGCATTTTAATGGTTTTTCCACGACAGGTTTTCATCAATTAAAAACCCCAAATATTTTGTTGTTGCTACTCTTTTTATCACATTTCCTCGAACCATGATTTGATCATTGCCAACACTTGACAAAAGTCTAGCGAATATCATGAAAAAAGTTTTAGAAAAGTTTCGGGTTAACAAATTTTGTTGAGAAAATGTTAGAAATTCAGAGACAGCATTATGAATTGAATTATACAAAACATCAAGCGAAGGCGCAGCTAGAAAGAGCAAAGAGTCATCTGCAAATAGGATGACATTAGCCTCCGACAGGTAATGCTTCGTTCGATCAATAAAATGATGAAAAGGAGGGGTCCCAGGATTGACCCTTGTCGGACCCCGCACTCTATTTTCTTTTTTGAAGATAAAAATGATCCATTCTGTACTATCTGATACCAGTCGTGTAGATATGATGAAAACCACTCAAGGCTTGAGCCCCTCACCCCAATCGAGGCAAGAACTTGAATAAGCCCTGGGTGGTCCACCGTATCGAACGCTTTTCTCATATCAAAAAACACAGCTGCAGGTATAAGACCAGCTTCAAATGAATCATTAATCCAATCAACCAATTTCAGAACTGCCATATCTGTAGATAGCCCTTTTCTGAACCCAAATTGGTTTTCCATTAGAATTTAATTCTTTTCAATATAATAACTTAACTGGGCATGTACAGCTTCCTCATATAACTTAGAGAAAAATGGAAGAATAGATATAGGTCTTCGATTCGATGGGTCATCTTTTTCCCTCCTTTATTAAGAGGAACCACTCTTGCAATATTTAGTGCTTGCGGGAAGACTCCATGATCCAGAGAAAGGTTGATGAGGTGCGTCAAGACAGGTAAGACACTCGTTTTTGCGGCTTTTATGAGTTTTAGCGAAAACTCATCCATCCCACTAGAACTCGATTTCATCGTAGCCAGAAATTGTGCCACTTCCCGTTCCAAACATCTTGTAAATTCAAAGGAATTCTCACTTGCAGGCTGTCTTTCAATAACAGATTCAAAACTCACAGATGTGTGTAAGCTAGCCCGCGCTTGATCGCAAAGTCGTTTTCCTTCATTTGCAAAATAATCACACAGAAATTCAGCTATGTGTTGAGAATCAGTATGACGACCTTCCGTCGTCTCCATGGCTCTCACCTCCTCCCTACTGTGAAAATTACCCAAACGTTTATTTATTGTTTTCCATGTATTTTTCATATTCCCTTGATTTTCATGAAATTCATTTTGGAAATGAAGTTTCTGAGCTTTCCGTTTTACTGAATTTAAAATATTCCGAAACTTTTTGAATTTTATAAAATTATCATTTGAACGATCCTTTAAATAATTCACATAAAGTTGGTTTTTCTACTTTATTGAAACTAGAATGGCTTTTGTTATCCATGGTTTCTTAGAAAAATTTCTATTAGGGTTGATTCTCCTTAAAGGACATGTTTCATTCATTACATTAGTCAGTATCTCACTGAAGAGATCATATGCTGCATTTGGACACTTTTCCTCTATTACACGCGAAAAATTCGTTTCATCCATCTTATTTGCAAAACTGTTTAGGTTTTTACTTTTCATTTCACGGTAAAACGATGCCCTTGCACACCGTTTATTTTCCTTTGACTGATTCAGCTTTATTTTACTTATTAAAACAAGGTGATCCGACCCGTCGGACACAATCACATCTGCTTGGGATCTTTCAAGTAATTAAATAAAAAAAAAACTAATTTTTTTAGCTATAAGTACGGAGCGACATTAAAGCTTAGAACGAACAGATTTTACTCCGTATATGAAATGGGTTGTCCCCTCCGCAATCCGTCACTCTTTACGCTAAAGTTTTTAATTGTTTTAAAAAGTAGAATTGTGGCAAAGAGTCAAACTTTAGCGTAAAGAGCGAGGGATTGCGGAGGGGACAACCCATTTCATATACGGAGTAATTTCTGTTCGTTTTAAGTTTTAATGTCGATCCTTACTTTCAGCTAAAAAAATTAGTTTTTTTTATTTAATTTCTGAACGTTTTTGAATTAATGCATGTTTGGTTTTGACTCTCCGCAAATAAATTATTAAAATGAAATTTGTATATTAATTCTTTTTTTGGCTAAATGGCTTTCTCTTAGTTTTGATCAGACGATTTTGAGAAATAAGGGGTGGAGAAGGAGGTCTAGTTGCCATCCAATTTTTCGGGTACTTAAAAAGGCAACTAGAATTTTTAATTTTTAACGAACGTTTTAATTAGTAAAAAATATACGTAACTTAAGAATTAACTTACGTAACAAACTTTCATAATCTTATATTTTTATTATGTATACGAGGGGGTTTGTACCCTCGTTAATACCTCGCTTTTTACACTAAATCTTAAGTTTTGTCCCAATTCTGTAGGAATGACCCCTGAATCAGAAAGGCCGTAGAATAAATAGTTGAAATTACTTAAAAATACTTTAGCATAAAGAGCGAGGTATATATATCCTCCTAAATATCTTGCTCTTTATGCTAAAGTATTTTTAGAACCCCTCATATGAATAATAATCTCTGTTCGTTTTAAGTTTCAATGCTACTCCTTCCTTTCATTTGAAAAAACCGTTTTCATGTTTATTTTTGATTGTTTTCTTATAGTAATGCTAGAAAATCCTGCGCCCTTTTCATTGAATTTTTCTTCCCCCATGACAGATTCCTCCAAGGAAAGATCCTCCAACATAGCCCCCTCCCCTCAGCCCCACCCCCAAACAAAATAAAATCCCCCTGAAAGTGTCTGTACACTTCCCAATAACCATTACTATATGTAAACACTGGTCAAGGTTTGTAACTTGCAGCCCCTCCCCCAGGGATTGTGGAGGAGTAAGTCATCCCCAAGGACATAGTTATTATGGCTTTCGACTATGCTGAACAAAATGGCTATCTCAAAATTTTGACCCGTTGACTTTGGGAAAAAATGAGCGTGGGAGGGGGCCTAGATGCCCTCCAATTTTTTGGTCACTTAAAAAGGGCACTAGAACTTTTCATTTCCGTTGGAATGAGTCCTCTTGCGACAAACTATTACCACTTGGTCGATACGATGACCCCTGGGAAAAAAAAAACAAAAAACAAACAAACAAATAAACACGCACCCGTGATTTGTCTTCTGGCAAAAAATACAAAATTCCACATTTTTGTAGATAGGAGCTTGAAACTTCTACAGTAGGGTTCTCTGACACGCTGAATTTGATGGTGTCATTTTCGTTAAGATTCTACGACTTTAGGGGGTGTCTCCCCTTATTTTCTTAAATAAGGCAAATTTTCTCAGGCTCGTAACTTTTGGGTAAGACTAAACTTGATGAAACTTATATATTTAAAATCAGCATTAAAATGCGATTCTTTTGATGTAGCTATTGATATCAAAATTTAATTTTCTAAAATTTTGGTTACTGTTGAGCCGGGTTGCTCCTTACTACAGTTCGTTACCACGAACTGTTTGATCCATCATTAACGAAGAAATTATCAATTAAGGTGGCCGAAAGATGCGAAATCTGAGTTGGAATAGTTACAAGAGGAAAACTATCATGTGACACCATCATATTAACAAAATCTGAGCTATTCAAAATCTGAGTAAATCAATATTAAAATCTCCCATCATAAATTTATTTTTATTTTCATTGTTAATTTTGTCTAATAACAATTCAAATTCATCAATAAAAAAAAAACTAATATCACATGACGGATTTTTGTAAATTAGCCCCAAAATCAAATTTTTTTTCCCTTTCATTTTTTATTTCGATGAAAAGTTTTTGGATCCTACCTTCCAGCCACAGGGAGAGGTCATTCCTAACCCAATATTGGGTACCTTCATTTATCAAAATATATAGACCGCCCCGCTCCATGGTTGTCCATTCTCTTCGCTCGCAAACATATCCCGCAAAAGAAAAATCCCAGGGCAGTGACTTGCTAGAAACAAATGTCTCACATAGGCCTACAATGTACGGTTTCTTATCTAGTAAACTTAAAATCTCACATAAAGGAGAATATGCCGTTCTTAGACCTTGACAATTCCAGAACACGATCGCTCTTTCATCTGCACTCACAGGTTTTGAATACTCATAAAAATTATTCGGATTCACATAATTACTTGGGCGACAATTCAACGAAAAATTATCGATGCATTCATCATCCCCCGCAAGTGTGTCACGAGCTTGGCTTCCAAGAATAAACCGGTTTTGTTCAAATTCATTCAAAGCGTCATCATATCTGTTCACGCTCATTTAAGGTGACTATTTAATACGAAAAAAAAAGTCTGATAGGCAGAAAGAAGAAGGAAAAAGAAAGAGATAAACATGAAAGAAAATGACATTTTGGCTATAAAATGCAAAGAGGAAAACAAACATACAAGTAGTGCAACAACATAATTTCATAATTTGATTGGACAGCTTAGGGGAAAAATGGGCGTGGGAGGGGGCCTAGTTGAACTCCAGTCTTTTAGGTCACAAATTAATGAAACCAGAAACCAAATTTCTCTTCCTAATGAGCACTCTCATGATATTCTAGGACCGTTGGGTCTATACGATCACCCAAAAAGTATAAATATAAAAATGGTGTTTTCAAACTTTTTCGAAAATCAGGAAAAATATTTTCAGGCTTGCAGTCTTTGATGGGAAACACTAAACTAAATGAATCTTGTATATTTAGAATCAACATAACAAGCTGATTAAGCATCTCAATTTTGTTCCAAGAACGGGTTATTACTCTTGAGAGTAGTCTCTTTGACTACTCCCCATTTTTGAGGGGGAGGGGAGAAAGTGAATTTGAGAATTGCGAAAAGGGCTGAGTGTACGAGAAGTATTTTGAACTATTTGTAAAATTGTACATAATTTTTGATTTGGGGATTGAGCCCTTAGGTCTTCCGTGTGTGCTTGTCCAGCTAAGAGTCCGTTTTTGGACCTTTAATGCCAGGGGGGCAAGGCTATTACGGAGAGGGAATGACCCTGTATATCTTTTTTAGCAAGAGCCACATTTGAAGTAGTTCATTAAAGCAGTATGTGTAAACAATTTTGTTCTTGTTTTTAGGCTTATCACTGGCAGATCCAGGGAACTCTGGAGACTCCTCCTCTAAGATTTTTTCTGACACCCTCATTTTTTTTTTTTTTTTTTTTCTTTATTTTCAAAATAAATTTGTCAAATTGGTCAAATGATTGGCACCATTGTGACATTACCTCCCCCCAGGTTTTGTTTATTGGCACCCTTGTCACACTGCCCCCCTCCCCAAGATTTTACTCTAGATCCGCCCCTGAGGCTTATAACTGACGCGGAGAATGTTTACAAAATGATTCTGCACTTTGGTTTAGATGAAATTAGATAAGTGATGGTCTTGCTGTGCTATATTGTTTCACTGAACTTCTGACCAGATGATACTTGCTCATTCATGAGCGATAGCTTTTTTTACTTGTTAAATATTTAGTTTTCTGTTTATTAAATTAAATTTTCCCCTTTTTCATAATTTCCGCTCAATAGGGATCTGGTTGCAAACTATGAATATTCGATATTTATTTGAATCGTTTTCCCTTTCTTAAAATAATAAAAATCATTTTTTTTTTATTTTCAGGGAATTATTTCATTATACAATTTTCATTTATCTGTCTAATTTTAGGCTATTTCTTTTAAAGAATTCTTTTTTTTATGAAGTTTCTTTCAGGCGTTTTCCTGGGAAACGAGTATTTTCCATAATCAATTCCTGACAAAATAATTATTCAAAAGAACTATTTCTCAGACTGTATTTCTTAGAAAATTAATTATTTCAGTTCCTTTCTCAAAATTGGAGTGTCAAAATTGTGTCAAATATAGAGTATGAAGGACGAGCTGTGTCTTGACATTGTTAAAAATCGAAGTCGGCATTTCTGATAGTTCTTCCAATCCAGAAAAAGAACCAGTAGGCAGCTCATGTTCCTAGGAATTAAGAATAATAATTTTTTGAAACAGTTCTTTGTAACGACCTCTTTCTCACAGCTCTACCTTTTAAAATAATAAAAAACTTTAGCGTAAAGAGTGAGGGGTTGCAGAGGGGAAAACCCATTTCATATACGGAATCATTTCTGTTCGCTTTAAGTTTTAATGTCGCTCTTTACTTGCAGTAGAAAAAACCTATTTTCTTATTTAATTTCTGAACGTTTTTGGCGCACCGCACATGAATAATTAAAACGAAATTTGCATATTAATTTTTTTTTGGCTAAATAGATTTCTTATAGTTTTGACCGCACGATTTTGATAAAAAGAGCAGGGGGAGGAGGCCTAGTAGACCTCCATTTTTTAGTTACTTAAAAACGTAACTGAAGCTTTATATTTTTTTAAGAACGTTTCTATTAGTAATAAATGTATGTAACTTACGAATTAACTTACGAAACGAATTTCTATGTTTGTATATTTTTATTACGTATGTTAGGGGGTTCGCCCCTTTGTCAATACCTCGTTCTTTACACTAAGGCTTGAATTTTGTCCCCATTTCTTAAGAATGATCCCTAAATCACAAAGGATGTAGAATAAATAGTTTGAATTACTAAACATACTTTAGCGTAAAGAGTGAGGTATCGTGGAGGGGAAGAACCTCCTTGCATAATTAAAGATTTCTGTTCGTTTTAATACTGGTCCTTACTTCCAGCTTAATTTTTTATCATTTTTTTTCTCATTTTTTTAAAATAATGCAAGGAAATCCTAGGGCTCCTTCATAAGATTAAGACCCATTTCATATACGGAATCATTTCTGTTCGTTTTAAGTTTTAATGTCGCTCTTTACTTGCAGTTGAAAAAACCTGTTTTCTTATTTAACTTCTGAACGTTTTTCAATAAATGCATGTTTTGATTTTGGCGCACCGCACATGAATAATTAAAACGAAATTTGCATATTAATTTTTTTTGGCTAAATGGATTTCTCATAGTTTTGACCGCACGATTTTGATAAGAAAAAGCAGGGGGGAGGAGGCCTAGTAGACCTCCATTTTTTAGTTACTTAAAAAGGTAACTGAAGCTTTATATTTTTTAAAGAACGTTTCTATTAGTAATAAATGTACGTAACTTACGAATAAACTTACGAAACGAATTTCTATGTTTGTATATTTTTATTACGTATGTGAGGGGGTTCGCCCCTTGTCAATACCTCGTTCTTTACACTAAGGCTTGAATTGTGTCCCCATTTCTTAAGAATGATCCCTAAATCACAAAGGATGTAGAATAAATAGTTTAAATTACTAAACATACTTTAGCGTAAAGAGTGAGGTATCGTGGAGGGGAAGAACCTCCTTGCATAAGTAAAGATTTCTGTTCGTTTTAATGCTGGTCCTTACTTCCAGCTTAATTTTTTTTTCGTTTATTTTCTCATTTTTTTTAAAATAATGCAAGGAAATCCTAGGGCTCCTTCATAAGATTAAGACCCATTTCATATACGGAATCATTTCTGTTCGTTTTAAGTTTTAATGTCGCTCTTTACTTGCAGTTGAAAAAACCTCTTTTCTTATTTAATTTCTGAACGTTTTTGAATAAATGCATGTTTTGATTTTGGCGCACCGCACATGAATAATTAAAACGAAATTTGCATATTAATTTTTTTTTTGGCTAAATGGATTTCTCATAGTTTTGACCGCAAGATTTTGACAAGAAAAATCAGGGGGGAGGAGGCCTAGTAGACCTCCATTTTTTAGTTACTTAAAAAGGTAACTGAAGCTTTATATTTTTTAAAGAACGTTTCTATCAGTAATAAATGTACGTAACTTACGAATTTACTTACGAAACGAATTTCTATGTTTGTATATTTTTATTACGTATGTGAGGGGTTCGCCCCCTCGTCAATACCTCGTTCTTTATACTAATGCTTTAATTTTGTCCCCATTTCTTAAGAATGATCCGTAAATCACAAAGGATGTAGAATAAATAGTTTAAATTACTAAAAATACTTTAGCGTAAAGAGTGAGGTATTGTGGAGGGGAAGAACCTCCTTGCATAAGTAAAGATTTCTGTTCGTTTTAATGCTGGTCCTTACTTCCAGCTTAAAATTTTTTTTTTCATTTATTTTCTCATTTTTTTTAAATAATACAAGAAAATCCTAGGGCCCCTTCATAGAAATTCTCTTCCCTCGTGATAAAGTCCTCCATAGAAATATCCTCCTACGTAATCCCCTCCCCCGCCCCCTCCCCTCAACGCGAAAAAGTCCTCCTGAAAATGTCTGTACACTTCCCAATAACCAATACTATACGTAAACAATGTTCAAAGTTTGTAACTTGCAGACTCTCCCCCAGGGACTATGTGATTAAGTTGTCCCGAAAGACAAATTATTAGGTTTTTCGACTATGCTGAACGAAATGGCTACCTCTAAATTTTGATCCGGTGACTTTGGGAAAAAATGAGCGTGGGAGGGGGCTTAGGTGCCCTCCAGTTTTTTTGGTCACTTAAAAAAGGGCACTAGAACTTTTAATTTAAATTAGAATGAGCCTTCTCGCAACATTTTAGGATCAATTCGTCGATGCGATCACCCCTGGGGAAAAAAGAAAAAGCCAATAAACACGAATCCGTGATCTGTCTTCTGGCAAAAAATACACAATTTCATATTTTTTAGATAGGAGCTTGAAACTTCGACATTATGGTTCTGATGGTGTGATTTTTGTTAAGATTCTTTGACTTTTAGGAGATGATTTCCCCTATTTTTTAAAATGGGGCTAAATTTCTCAGGCTCGTAACTTTTGATGGGTAAGACTAAACTCAACTTACATATTTAAAATTAGCATAAAAATGCGATTCTTTTGGTGTAACAATTGGTATTAAAATTTCTTTTTTTAGAGTTTCAGTTACTATTGAGCCGGGTTGCTCCTTACTTCTAGAGTTCGTTACCACGAACTGTTTGAAAAACGCCAGCTTAGCGTACTAAGAGTCTATCTGAAATATTTTAGAGAAGGCTGAAGTTAAAGGGTTGACATTTTTAAGGTCTATTGTGGGTGGGGGGCTAAAGTTTCATTTTGTGGGAGGGTAAGTCATTCTACGTCGTGCAGACTACATCTTAGCCTAGAAGTTCAAACTGCATTAAAAAGGTGAACAACCGTGTAAAAGCTCTTACCATATTTTTGGTAATTTTTGGTAATTAGAAGAATTGAAACTTTTTTTGGCAATTGGAATAAGAAAAAAAATGAAAAATTAAAATTTTTAGTTGAATAATTTACAGTAAAATAATGCCTCAGCGTCTTATCAGTTTGACATTTGCTCGAACAGGAATGCATGGTAATAATAGTATAAACACCGGCTTTGTGTACTTGAGTCTATCTTAACGATTTTAGAGACAGCTAGAGTTACATGGCTGAAATTTTCAAGGCCCATTGCAGGTGGAGGGCTCTAGATAAGCGTTTTGTGGAATTATTGACAATAAATTAACACCTCAACGGAAAATTTGACATTCGGTCGAGCAGAAGTATATGGTCGCAACCGTACAATCACCGATTTAGTTTGTTTAGTGCCAATCTTAATTATTTTGGAAGCAGCTGGGGTCATTCGATTGAAATTTTAAAGGAATATTTGTGAATGGGGACTCTTTCTTCATTTGTGTGGATAATTTGTTCACACAAACCGTAGAGAATAAACCTGGCAGGTTTGAACTGTCTTCAATTGTAAATTTGAGCAGTCCTATAAAAGTGCATATCCTATTGTTTTGGCATTTTAGAACAATCATTTTTTTAATTTTAGAGTGCATCATCATATGTTTTTGCTGTTTTAGAAGAATCAAAAATGTTTGTTTTTTGAGAGAGATATAATTATTAAACCAAAAAAACATCATCAGTATTAACAGCCATCCCGAGAAGTAGAGAAATGTGTCCCAGGCGTTGGCGAAAAAAAAAATTATTATAATAAAATAATTTATTTAAAAACATAAAAAAATAATGCAGGACTATCACAGACCTTAAAACAAAACAAATTCAACTTTAATGTTAAGATCACAACCATTGAGGCCATAATAAGCTGCTCAATAATTTATTTATTAAATTTAAGAAATTAAATTAAATACAGTTGTGGATCATGGATCTCAAATTAACTAAACTGTCAAAACATGAAAGATATGTACCATGTTGTAGCCTAAAATTAAATAGAGGTGTATTTAACTCGTGTAGTCCAGAGGCTGGTAGTATCCTTACTCACTCGTAGACGTTCTGCACTGAATCCTGGGGTTGCAGGCCAACCCCAAGATTCAGTGCTACTACAATACAAAATACGTGGATGGAAAAGGGAAAAATTAAGGAGGTGTAGGACATATGTAGAAAAAGTGCCTAAGTTTTCCCATTATACCTAGGTAGCCAGACAAAATTTTACTCACAGACTGCGCATGGCACTTAAATGATAAAATCTCATCATTATAAACATACAGATACTTAATCGATAAAGTACGCTTTAAAATTCCACAACGCATTACAATTTCAAGAATCCAAGAATTAAAAAGCAGGAGATCGGAAAAAATGACAAAATTTGACTTACCAAGATTATTGTTAAGCCTATTTACCCTCAACCATGAATCTGACCTGTCTACACTACTTTTCGTCGATGTCAGGAGTAATTCTTCCGTCTTAGCTGATAGCCATAGTGTCATCCGCAAACAATGACACCTTCTCAATCTGGAGACTTTTAGTCAAATCACTAACACTAAAACGACAATTATGGATACAATTTAAAATATTATTAAGAAGCAAAAGGAAGAGAATCGGGCCAATAACAGATCCCTTTGGCACACAACAAGTGACAGGGCGCAATTCAGATTTCACCTTTTCAATCTGGAGACTTTAGTAATATCACTAACACTAAAACAACAATTATGGATACAATTTAAAATATTATTAAGAAGCAAAAGGAAGAGAATCGGGCCAATAACAGATCCCTTTGGCACACCACAAGTGACAGGGCGCAATTCAGATTTCAATCTGGAGACTTTAGTAATATCACTAACACTAAAACAACAATTATGGATACAATTAGAAATATTATTAAGAAGCAAAAGGAAGATAATTGGGCCAACAACAAATCCTTGTGGCACACTACAAGTGACAGGGCGAAATTCAGATTTTAAGCAACTCAAATTCTAATGCAATTCAAAATGCAATTCAGTTTTTAAGGATAAAGTAGAGAAATTTCGCTTAAATGATTGAAACTTACTGTTGCCAATGCTACTTATCAAACCGAAGGGAAAAAAATGGCCTAAAATTACAAATTCTCTACTATAAGTAGAATATTACGGACATTCTGTAAGGTAATTTGCGAGGTTACAGGTTACAGAAAGTTGGCAGATTTAATTATACCAATTTATTTTATACTGTTCATCTTACCATGTGAAACACGATGGTTTAAACTGTGTATTTACCTTACGTTGCGGTAACTAAATTAATGGCATTTTCCTGAAATTCAGCATTTTATTTTAAATTTTCTTATAAACTCTTTTTTTTTTACTGCTTTACTTTTTTTTATTTTTTTTTACTTTTTTTTTTACTTGGTAGTAAATTGCAGCTTGCATACTATTTTCTTCAATATTTTTTAGAAGTGGATTTAGCTATGTGAATGAAACTTTCAGGAATTTAAAAAAAAAACGGAAATTCAAACTGGATTCTGAAAGTTCCATCTGCTTAACTGATGTCTTCAAAATTTTAAAGAAATCGTTGCTGAGAAGCAATTACTAACCTATAGTTACCCATTTCAGGAAGTTATTTTTCAAAGTTAGCAGAGTATCGAGTTACTAACTATTTTAACCCCGGCAAGTTATTTATTCGGAATAAATGTCATTTATTCATGAATGACATAAATGTCATTTATGACATTTATTCGGAATAAATGTCAATCCGCTGATTTATTAGCACAGACAAACCGTTTGCCCATAATACCATATTTACCCCTGACGTGGGACAGCAGATTTATATTTCTTCACCTGGTTTAAGGTGATTTTTCAGGTTTTCTTGGCTGTGGATACTCTCTTTTCTTAGCAATGATTTTACATCCCGCTTGCTTCATTTCCCTGGGATACCTTCAGTTCAATTTGCTAGACAGTTTCAGCATCAGTGATTGTTTCCCCAGAAGAAGAAGCTGACATTTTCATAAGATTTTCCTTTAAAAATAATTGTTTTTGCTAAATGGGGCAAGTTTATTTTTAAACTCTATGCGCTCTTGATAGGTTAAAAGGGTTCTTTTCTTAGTCAAGTTTAATTTCAACAATAACAATTATTCTACGCGTGGATCAGAAAATAGGAACATGATTGTGATTCTGGGAAAAAATTAATTAGTTAATAAGAAACAACATGTACTTACATGAATAGAAGCTAGCATTTTGAAGATTTCTCCGTAAAAGTAATTATTTTTTCTCTAAATGAGAAAGTTTATTTGTAAACTCTATTTTCACTTAAGATGTTAAAATGGTTCTTCTCTCAGTGAAGTTATAATTTTCACAATAACATGTGCTCTATACCCGAATCTCAAAAAAGGGAAGAAAATTGGTATTCTAAGGGAATCTCAATTAATTAATTCGAATTAGCATACATTAACCTCAATATAAGCTAACATTTTCGTAAGATGTCTCGTAAAATAGTTGTTTTTGTCTCAAATTAATTAAAAAAAACTTTCTGAAAAAGAAGTTTTCTCAAATAAAAGTAAAAGCCATAGTAAACTTAAGATCAACAGAAATAAATTCCTATAATAATTCAAACTCAAAACGACCAGACTTACTACTAAAAAAAAAATGAAACCTGAAACAAACAGAAATTAAATAAACAATCTTAGCAAACAAACCTACAACAGGTACTAATGTAAAAGAATGAATAAGTTTTGGAAAGAGCAAAACTGAAATCGAATATTTTTTGTTATGTAAATTTCCTATGGCCCACGGGCTTTTTCTGGAATAAATTATTATTATTATTATATTATTATACAAGTCAAGCTTAAAATGAACAAAAATTACCATAAGTAATAGTTTGGCTACAGTCCCCTTCCCTAACTGTAAAAGTTTAAAACCTACTGCGTATTTGGTGCTTTACTGAGAAGGAATATTAAAGAGTAAATGAAATCTAAAACGAAAAGAAATTAAATAAATAATCTTAGCAAAGAGACATACAACAGGTACTAATATAAATGAATAAAACAATCTTAAAACGAGTAAAACTAAATCGAATATGGAAATAAGGAAAATGGAAAAAGGAATATAGAAATGAAAAAGGAAAGAAATGAAATAGAAATAGAATAGAAAATAAGAAATAAGAGAAGAATAAAATAAGAATAAAATAAGAAATAAGAATAAGAAATAAATAAGAAATAAATAAGAAAAGAAATAGAATAGAAAAAGGAAAATACGAATATGGAAAATGAACAAAAATTACTATAAACAAGAGTTTTGCTACCGTCCTCTTCTCTGTTTAAGTCTACAGCCTTCTGCATCATAAATCCTTGTCCTAGGGCTGTGGGGGATTTTCTCAACCCAGGATGCATAGTTATTTGGGTGGTTGGTATTTACACCTCAGGAAAATACTCCCAGGAAAATACACACCAGACAACACCCCCCACCCCTGTGGAGTATATTGGAAAATAGAAAATGTTGGAGTCTAATAGAAAAACAAGAGCTAAGAGCTCATATGGCACTTGTGGCGAGGCCGGAAGAGCTAAGAGCGAAGAGATCATACGGCATGAGCTCTAGCAAAATTCTAAGAATCAATGGATTGATTTAAAGGAAAATCAGAGGCGTAATTCCGGTCGGAATTTAAAATAAGAGCTCCGAGACACGAGGCTCTTCTAAATATCAAAATTCATTAAAATCCGATCACCCACTCGTAAGTTAAAAATACCTCATTTTTTCACATTTTTCCTCTCTCTTCAGCCCTCCAGATGATCGGATCGGGAAAAACGACTTTATCAAGTCAATTTGCAGAGGTCCTTGACACGCCTACCAATTTTCATCGTCCTAGCACATCGAGAAGCACTAAACTCGCCAATGCACTGGACCCCCCTAACTGTCCCAAAGAGAGCGGATCCAGTCCGGTTATGTCAATCAAGTATCTACGACATTTGCTTATTCTATCCACCAAGTTTCATCCCGATCTCTCCACTCTAACTGTTTTCCAAGGTTTCCAGTTTCCTCCTCAAACTCCCCCCAATGTTACCAGATGTCGTCAGAACTTAAAATTAGGGCTCTGAGACCTGAGTTCCTTCTAAATATCAAATTTCATTAAGATCCGGTCACCCGTTCTTAAGTTAAAAATACCTTTATTTTTCTAGTTTTTATGAATTAAAGCTCCCTCCAACTCACCCAAAGAGAGCGGATTCGTTCCAATTATGTCAATCACGTATCTAGAACTTGTGCTTATTCTTTCCATCAAGTTTTATCCCGATCTTTCCACTCTAAGCGTTTTCCAAGATTTCCGGCTTCCAAGATTTCTGCTTCCCCCCTCCAAGCCCCTTTGTCTCCAGATCAGATTCAAATTGAAAAAGGAGCATCCGTGACATAAAATCTTTCTATATATCAAGTTTCATTAAGATCCGATCACCCATTCGTAAGATAAAGATACCTCAATTTTCGCGTTTTCCAAGACTTCCGGTTTTCCCCTTCCAACTCCCCCCAATGTGAACGGATCTGGTCGGGATTTAGCATAAGAGCTTTGAAGCACAAGATTCTTCTAAACATCAAATTTCATTAAGAACTGATCACCCTTTCGTAAGTTACAAATACCTCATTTTTTCTAATTTTTCCGAATTACCCCCCCCTCTCAGCTCCCTCAAAGAGAGCGGATCTAGTCCGGGTATGTCAGCCCTTTATCTTGGACTTGTGCTTATTCTTCCCACGAAGTTTCATCCTGATCTCTCCACTCTAAGCCTTTTCCAAGATTTCCGGTTTCCCCCACAACAACTCCCCCCAATGACACTGGATCCGGTCGGGATTTTAAATTAAGAGACCTGAGCTACGAGGTCCTTCTAAATATGAAACTTTATTCATCTCCGATCACTCCTTCGTAAGTTAAAAATACCTCATTTTTTCTAATTTTTTAGAATTAACCCCCCCCCCCAAATCTCCCAACGAGAGTAGATCCGTTCCGGTTATGTCAATCATGTATCTAGGACTTTTGCTTATTTTCCCCACCAAGTTTCATCCCGATCCCTCCACTCTAAGCGTTTTCCAAGATTTTAGGTTCCCCCCTCCAACACCCCCAATGTCACTGGATCCAGTCGAGATTTAAAATAACAGCTCTGAGACAGGATATCCTTCATTAAGATCTGATCACCCGTTCGTAAGTTAAAAATACCTCATTTTTTCAAATTTTCCCAAATTAACCGTCCCCCCAGTCCCCCCCAGATGGCCGAATAAAGGAAACGACTATTTATAATTCAATTTTGTCTGGTCCTTGATACGCCTGCCAAATTTCATTGTCTTGGCTTATCTGGAAGTGCCTAAACTAGCAAAACCGGGACAGACCGACAGAATTTGCAATCGCTATATGTCACTTGGTTAATATCAAGTGCCATAAAAACCCAAAAAGATGTGAAATATTATTTTTTCATGAAAAAGACTATGTCAATAAAAAACAAACAGAAACTAATTAAAAAAACTTTTTCCACCAAACAAGTTTGTCAAAGAAAAACAAGAGCTAAGAGCTCAGATGGCACTTGTGACGAGGCAAGAAGAGCTAAGAGCCAAGAACTCATATGGTATGAGCTCTAAAAAAATTCTAAGAAACAATTGTTGATTTAAAAGGAAATTCAGAGGCTTAATGCCGGTCAGGATTTAAAATAAGAGCTCTAAGTCACGATGTCCTTCTAAATATCAAAATTCGTTAAGATCCGATCACCCATTCGTAAGTTATAAATACATCATTTTTTCTAATTTTTCCTCTCCCTTTAGCCCCCCAGATGGTTGAATCCGGGAAAACGACTTTATCAAGTCAATTTGTGCAGGTCCCTGACACGCCTGCCGATTTTCATCGTCCTAGCACGTCCAGAAGTACCTAACTCCCCAATTACTGAACGCCTCCCCCAACTCCCCCAAAGAGAGCAAATCCAGTACGGTTACGTCAATCACGTATCAAGGACATTTGCTTATTCTATCCAGCAAGCTTCATCCCGATTCCTCCACTCCAAGTGTTTTCCAAGATTTCCCCCTCCAACTCCCCCCAACGGCAAAAGATCTGGTCGGGATTTGAAATAAGAGCTTTGAGACATGAATATCTTCTAAATATAAAATTTCATTAAGATCCAATCACCTATTCGTAAGATAAAAGTACCTCAATTTTCACGTTTTCCAAGAATTCTGGTTTCCCCCTCCTACTCCCCCCAATGTCACAGGATCTGGTCGGAATTTAAAATTGGAGCTTTACAGCACAAGATCCGTCTAAATGTCAAATTTCATTAAGATCTGGTCACCCTTTTGTATGTTAGAACTACCTCGTAAATAACGACGAAAACCACACTGCCTTTCCATCACAAACACCAAAAACAAGAAGAACAATAGGGATTTTTTTAAGACAGTGGGAAACAAATTAGAATGAATATTACGGCCCTATGTCCAAAGGCCGTCCTAATATGTCCAAGGGCCGGCCGGATAATGGAAGCCTAAGGAGTCATGTTGATGAAATAATTAAGAGAGGTAGGGTGGCCATGTCAGCAATATTTAGAAACCCGACGATAATGGGGATTAAAAACCTAAAAATGCATAAAAGAATATTTAACACAAAAATTTTACCCGTGATAGAATATGGAGCAGAGATATGGGGTGGAGAAACGGTGCAGCAACTGGAGTCCCTTCAGCTCCAGTATTATAAAAGAGTGTTTGGTCTACATCAGACAACTCATTCACAGATTCTGAAAGGTGATATGGGCCTGTTTTCTTTAAAGCTACGTAGGTATATTTTAATGCTTAGATTCCAGTTGAAGTTAACTAAGAGTAATGAAGATAGACTAGTAAGAGCGGCATATGAAGAGATGTTGAAATGTGGTTTAAAAACCTCGTGGACATCCCAAATTAAATCATTACTAGAAAAAGTAGGAATGCCTTATTTATGGAATAATGGTCTTTGCTCTAGTGATGTACCAACAAATTTAGAAAGCCAGGTACGATTTATATTAGAGAGTCTGGAAATCCAGCATTGGCAAGGGCTGGTTTTAGATTCTACAACCCTACAACATTATAATCAGGCAAAACCTAGTTTTGGAGAGGAAGTTTAATTTAAATTTAATTTACCGGCTATGATTCTACGTCGTTGGATTCAGCTTAGGGCAAATTGTCTTCCAATCCAGAACAGGCAAAAAACTTTCGACAAAAATAAAATGATAGTTGGTCCTGATAGGCGGTATGTTTGTCCCCTTTGTATTGATGATGATGAAGACTTGGATCATTTTCTCCGGATGTGCCCGGTGCTCTTGGATTTACGGGAAATTTATTTGCATGGGATTAATTTGATGCTTCCGGGTATTCTATAAAATAGTAACCCAACAACAATATTTCGAGTGGGAGTATATATAGATAAATCCTTGATAAGAAGAAACAATTTTTTATGACTATTTTCTTTTGTTGTTAGATTAGGCACTTTTTGCGTTGAATTCTGTTTTTTGTGCGTGTTTGTAATTCGTACTGTTGTTAATTTCCTTGCTTGTTTGTTATTTATTTATATTTTCGTGTGTATATGGCCCATGGGTTTTTGAAATACACCTATCTATCTATCTATCTATCTATCTATTTCGGCCCTATGTCCAAGGGCCGTCCTCAGCAATACAAATAAGAAAAAAACAACTTATGAGAGGATAAAATCAATAGAACTGAAATGAACAGTTTTTCAAAACAGTCCCAGCATCCTTACCTCAGCAAAGTTCAACCACGACTGAAAAATAAACTGTTATGAAACGAGGCAATTCACTGAAATGAAAGAAAATGATTTAAAACAGGTTTTTAATGCCAGCCTAGCTCTTTTCGCTACTGATCTTATAGGTCTATTTGTGACAGGTTCTGTGTTAATATCTATTGATTTTTTATAATGTTTTGTAGGGTAATTTTTAATTAAATTTGTGTATAAAGCATTCAGTGAATATTCTCCTAAATCCCTATTTAAGGAAATATTATTATTAATCTTAAGTCTGATTTCCATTGCTTCTCGAACTACTTGCTTTATGCCTAGATCATTGCTAATAATGGCGGATTCTTCAAAAAGTATTTTGTGGCTAGGATTTTCGAAAACATGGCTACTTAAAGCAGAATCAAAAGCTCTGAATTCTAATAATATTACTTCTGTTTCTTTTGCTTCCAAAAGATACCAATAGATATTAACAGAGAACCTTTCAGAAATAGACCTATAAGATCAGCTGCGAAAAAAGCTAGGCTGGCATTAAAAAAATGTTTTTAAATCATGTTCTTTCATTTCATTGAATTGCCTCATTTCATAACAATTTATTTTTCAGTCCTGGTTGAACTTCGCTGAGCTAAGGATGCTGGGACTGTTTTGAAAAACTGTTCATTTAGTTCTATTGATTTTATCCTCTCGTAAGTTGTTTTTTCTTATTTGTATTGCTGAGGACGGCCCTTGGACATAGGGCCGAAATATTCATTCTAATTTTTTTCCCATTGTCTTAAAAGTTCCCTATTTTTCTTCTTGTTTTTGGTGTTTACAAATACCTCATTTTTCCAAATACCCCCACCCCCCAAACTCCACCAATGAGAGAAGATCTGGTTCGGTTATGTCAGTCACGTATCTTAGACAGGTTTTTATTCTTCCCATCCAGTTTCATCCTGATCTCTCCGCTTTAAATATTTTCTAAGATTTCCGCCCCCCCCCCCAAAAAAAACTGCCACCCCCACTAAAGACGCTTGATACGGCTGAGATTTAAAATAAGAGATTTGAGTTACGAGGCCCTTCTAAATATGAAGTTTCATGAAGATCTGATCACTCCAAAAATACGTCATTTTTTCTAATTTTTCAGAATTACTCCCCCCCCCCAATAGAGTGGATCCGTTCCAATTATGTAAATCACGTATCTAAGACTTTTGCTTATTTTCTCCACCATGTTTCATCCCGATCCCTCCAATCTAAGCGTTTTCCATGATTTTAGGTTCCCCCCAAAATCCCCCCAATGTCACCAGATCCGGTTGGGATTTAAAAAAATAGCTTTGAGACACGATATCCTTCTAAATATCAAATTTCATTGAGATCCGATCACCCGTTCGTAAGTTAAAAATACCTCATTTTTTCTAATTTTTCAGAATTAATCCCCCCCCCCCAACTACCCCAATGAGAGTGGATCCGTTCCGATTATGTCAATCATGTATCTAGGACTTGTGCTTATTTTTCCCACCAAGTTTCATCCCGATCCCTCCAATCTAAGTGTTTTCTAAGATTTTAGGTTTCCCCGCCCGAACTCCCCCTAGTGTCACCATATCCGGTCGGGAAATAAAATAACAGCTCTGAGACACCATATCCTTCCAAACATCAAATTCCATTAAGATCTGATCAACCGTTCGTGAGTTAAAAATACTTCATTTTTCAGAAGGTCAAATCTGGAAAATGACAATTTTTGACTTAATTTGGTCCGGTCCCTGATACGCCTGAAAAATTTCATTGTCCTAGCTTACCTGGACGTGCCTAATGTAGCAAAACCGGGACCGACAGACCGACAGAATTTGCGATTTCTATATAACACTTGGTTAATACCAAGTGCCATAGTAAAGAGCACCATCAAGCCAAAAATGAGTAAAACAGGTTCAAATAATTTCCAAGTTTAAAACTATCACAAATCACCATCAATAAATGACTCAAAGCCAAAACAAACAGAAATTAGAATGAATAATCGAGTCAAATTCAAAATGAGCAAAAATTAACGTAATGCTGACAACCCCCAAGTTTTCTCAAGACCAGAACGTAATTTGCACTTAACTGAAAACAAAATATATTTTAAATGTTTTCAATTTTTGACTTTAATAAATAAAGAAGTATTAAGACTTTAAGGAATAAATATCAGAAGATGTATATTATACTGACAATCCATGGTTATATGTTTTTATGGCACTTGGTATTAACCAAGTGACATATAGCAATCGCAAATTCAGTCGGTCTGTCGGTCTTTCAGTCTGTCGGTCCCGGTATTGCTACTTTAGGCACTTCCAGGTAAGCTAGAACGATGAAATTTGGCAGGCGTATCATGGACCGGACCAGATTAAGTTAGAAATAGTCGTTTTCCCCATTTGACCATCTGGGGAGAGTGGGGGCCGTTAATTTGGAAAAAATAGGAAAATTGAAGTTTTTTTAGCTTACGAACGATTGATCAGATCTCAATGAAATTTGATGTTTGGAAGGATATTGTGTCTCAGAGCTGTTATTTTAAATCCCGACCGGATCTGGTGACATTGGGGGTGGGAGGTGGGAGGGGGAAGAGTAGCACATTGTAAGCATGTTGTAAGCTTTTGAATTTTCCCTACATTTTAACATTCCAACATTCACAACCCTTGGGTGAAACTGAGTTATGTTGCGCACAATTTCTTTTAGGTATAAAAACATTTTTTTTTTGTGTTATAGCCATATACTATTTTTTCTGCTACAAACTATCCTCTAAATAATCGTTTATGTTCTTGCAAAAAAAGCACCATAAGCTCAAAGAGTATATTCTCATTGTAACATCTGGGTTACAGATCATGTCTGACATTTTTATAATTTTGAGGTAATTGCTTAAAACTGTTGGCTAAGATGTTCTCAAAGGGATAATCAGCATGAAAATGATTATCAGCAAGTCCTAGATACATGCTTGACATAACCGGAACGGATCCGCTCTCTTTGGGGTAGTTGGGTGGGGGGGGGGTTAATTCTAAAAATTATAAAAAATTAGGTATTTTTAACTTACGAATGGGTGATCGGATCTCAATGAAATTTGATATTTAGAAGGGTATCGTGTCTCAGAGCTTTTATTTTAAATCCCGACCGGATCTAGTGACATTGGGGGGGGGGAGTTGGGAGGAGGAAACCTAAAATTTGGAAAACACTTAGAGTGGAGGGATCGGAATGAAACTTGGTTTAAGAACAGCTATGCTGTTCTCAAAGGAATTATCTGCATGAAAATGAACATAAAGCTCTCTAATCCTCTTTTTCCTGCTCCTCTTGTTCCTCCTTTCTCCTCTTTTCCCTGCTGACCTTCCATTAGAGAGCAGCTCAGCAACAATTTTTGGCAATTATTTCAAATAAAAATATTAAAGCGTCAGATACAACTTATAGGCGTTACAGGGACAATATATAATAACCTGACTAAGAGATGAAAAATTCCATCTATCGTTCTTTCCAGGATCAAATTGGTATGGCTGCATAGTTAGCATAAAGATAAAGAGGAAGGAATTAATGTCTTTTTTCTTTTTTTACTATTCAACTAATCTTGGATCCTTTCACTAAATGAAGATTTCAGAAAACTCTGTTCTTACTATAAGGGTTACATCCATATTTTATCGTGTGGTTACTAATTTTCAAAAACGCGCAAAATAGGGGAACATGCGCCATGGATAGTGGAAGTGTGCCACTCATTGTGTAAAGGGTGGTGCCACATTTCTGAACGTCAATACACCTCACCCATGGTGTATTCCATGTGTGAAGCAAAGTTGCCCGGTGTGGTTGGAATATTCTAACTGTGATGGAACAAGTGATATTCTGAAATCTAAATCCGGTGGTAGAGACTGGGCAACCCCTTGTACTTTACTTGTTGAACGTGCTTAAAATATTTGGAGCTTATTTGTGTTTACCTAAAGTATATTGCTGGCTGCTAGTATAAAATCTCTTTTTCATAAAAGTAAAGAATTTGAAATTACTCGTGGTTATATCTGTCTTGCTAAATTTTCAACAATTCAACAAAAATTTTCAACAAAAAGAAATCTTGCTTAATTGAAAGTAAAAAGCTATTTTAAAACTTAAAACCAACATCAATAATTCTTTACATGGATGGCTGCTAATCCTTGAGATCTCCTGTTTAAGCCAGTTTTGGCATACTGTCTATTTTAATTATACTCTCAACAACACATAAGAAAAACTTAGCATAAACAGAGGGGATTGAGAGGGTTAGCAGCCTCCTCCTGTAGGCTATAGGATAGCTTCTTTTCAGTGTAAGTTCAACAATGCTCTTTACTTTCGTCTCTTAAATGAGTAGTTTCTAATTATGCTCTCAACAATGCATAAGCCGAAATTAGCATAAAATTAAGGATTTAGAGGGTTAGCAATCCTCTCATAAATAGGATAATATCTGTTCATTGTAAGTTTTGAGGTTACTCCTTACTATCATCTCAAACACGATTTTTTTTGTAACTTAGTTTCTGCCCATTTTTGAAAATACAGTCAGGGCTATTTCAAAAGTTCTCGCTCCCTCTTAAGAGTTAAAAGTGATCGGAGGGCAACCAACCCCCTCCCCCCTCAGCATCTTTTTCCCTCAAATGATCCCAATCAAAATTTTGAAATAGCCATTTTGTTCAAAATAATCAGAAGGCAAAATAACTATACCTCTGAGGTCGACAACTCCCTAGTGACTGAGGCAAGGGCTAAAAGTTCTAATAGTTGCCTATTGCATACCTCTTGCACATGGCTTCAATTTATTTTTTTCCAGAGGCACTTCATGGGGAAAAGGTGGTTGTATAAACTTCGGAGGAGGATTTCTCGATTGGAAGTCGGAAGCTCTAGCACCCTTTTTAAAATACTTCCCTCTAGAAATTCCCCCCACGGAAAATACACCCTGCGGAAAAAGCCCCCCACCCAAAAAAACAGATAATATCCCTGGCGGAAAATGGAGTTTTTCATATCGGACAATTTTGTTTGAATTTTATGGGATTTTTTTTTTTTTTTATAGCTTAATTGAGAAGTGCTAAGGAAAGGGAAAAAGAAAATTTTACACACCATAAGTATCTTAGAAACTTAGAAAAACTCGAACAAATTTTTATTGAAAAGACTCCCATTTGAACTTCTGTAATTTTGGCAGTAGCGGGAGCCAAATTAAAAGAAAGAAGAGGAAAAATGTAGCGGAAAAATAATCAAAACTAGGCGAAAAACATATGACATCAAAAAGCACAAGAAGGTTTATCTTTCCTTTGAAAGGATAGGTGGCTTTAGAAACCCACAAATTCTCATTGTTTAAGATTTTTATGGACAAAAGTATTGTCAAATTATACGAGTTAGTTTTTTTTATGTAACAAGCGTGAAACTACCACAAATTACCTTTGATAAACAACTGAAATCCAAAACGAATAGAAAATAGAATGGATAACCAAGACAAACTCAAAATGAGCAAACATTAAAAGGAGTGGGGCTGACAAATCCCATGTCTTCTCAAGTCCAGAATATAATTCGCACTTTACTAAAAGAAACAAGAGCTAAGAGCTCATATGGCACATTTGACGAGGCAAGAAGAGATAAGAGCCAAGAGATCATATGGTATGAGCTCTAGCAAAATTCTATGAAACAATAGATTGATTTAAAAGGAAAATAAGAGGCTTAATGCCGGTCAGGATTTAAAATAAGTGCTTTGAGTCACGATGTCCTTCTAAATATCAAAATTCATTAAGATCCGATCACCCACTCGTATGTTATAAATAGCTAATTTTTTCTAATTTTTCCTCTCCCTTTAGCCCCCCAGATGGTTGAATCTGGGAAAACGAATTTATCAAGTCAATTTGTGCAGCTCCCTGACACGCCTACCAATTTTCATCGTCCTAGCACGTCTAGAAGCACCAAACTCGCCAAATCACTGAACCCCTCCCCCTAACTCCCCCAAAGAGAGCGGATCCAGTCCGGTTATTTCAATCACTTATCAAGGACATTTGCTTATTCTATCCACCAATCCTCATCCCGATTCCTCCACTACAAGTGTTTTCCAAAATTTCCCCTCCAACTCCCCCTGATGTCAAAAGGTCTGGTCGGGATTTGAAATAAGAGCTCTGAGACATAAATTCATTCTAAATATCAAATTTCATTAGGATCCAATCACCTATTCGTAAAATAAAAATACCCCAATTTTCACGTTTTCCAAGAATTCCGGTTTCCCCTCCAACTCCCCCCAATGTCACAGGATCTGGTTGGAATTTAAAATTAGAGCTTTAAAGCGCAAGACCCTTCTAAATATCAAATTTCATTAAGATCTGGTCACCCTTTCGTAAGTTACAAATACCTCAATTTTCAAAATTACCCCCCCCCCCTCAACTCCACCAAAGAGAGCAGATCCGGTCCGATTATGTCAGTCACGTGTCTTAGACAGGTTTTTATTCTTCCCATCCAGTTTCATCCTGATCTCACCGCTTTGAGTATTTTCTAAGATTTCCGGGTCCCCTCAACTGCCCCCCCCCCAATTACGCTGGATCCGGTTGAGATTTAAAATAAGAGATCTGAGTCACGAAGTCTTTCTGAATATGAAGTTTCATGAAGATCCGATCACTCCTTCGTAAGTTAAAAATACGTCATTTTTTCCAATTTTTCAGAATTAACTCTCCTCCCCCCAATAGAGCGGATCCGTTCCAATTATGTAAATCACATATCTAAGAATTCTGCTTATTTTTCCCACCAAGTTTCATCCCGATACCTCCACTCTAAGTGTTTTCCAAGTTTTAGGTTTCCCCCTCCCAACTATCCCCCCAATGTCGCCAGATCTGTTCGGGATTTAAAATGAGAGCTCTGAGACACGATATCCTTCTAAATATCAAATTTCTTTGAGATCCGATCACCTGTTCGTAAGTTAAAAATACCTCATTTTTCTAATTTTTCAGAATTAACTCGCCCCCCCCAATTAACCCAAGGAGAGCGGATCCGTTCCGGTTATGTCAATAGTGTGTCTAGGACTCGTGCTTGTTTTCCCCACCAAGTTTCACCCCGATCCCTCCACTCTAAGTGTTTTCCAAATTTTAGGTTTTCCCCCTCCCAACTCCCCCCCCCCCCCCAATGTCACTAGATCCGGTCGGGATTTAAAATAAGAGCTCTGAGACACGATATCCTTCTAAATATCAAATTTCATTGAGATCCGATCACCCGTTCGTAAGTTAAAAATACCTCATTTTTTCTATTTTTTAGAATTACCCCCCCCCCCCCACTACTCCAAAGAGAGCAGATCCATTCCGGTTATGTCAGTCATGTATCTAGGAATTGTGCTTATTTTTCCCACCAAGTTTCATCCCGATCCCTCCACTCTAAGTGTTTTCCAAGATTTTAAGTTTCCCCCTCCCAACTCCCCCCCCCATGTCACCAGATTTGGTCGGGATTTAAAATAAGAGCGCTGAGACACGATATCCTTCCAAACATCAAATTTAATTGAGATCTGATCAATCGTTCGTAAGTTAAAAAAACTTCAATTTTCACATTTTTCCGAATTAACCCCCCCCCCCCAGATGGTCAAATCGGGAAACGACTGTTTCTAAATTAATCTAGTTCGGTCCCTGATACGCATGCCAAAATTCATCGTCCTAGCTTACCTGGAAGTGCCTAAAGTAGCAAAACCGGGACCGACAGACCGACAGAATTTGCGATTGCTATATGTCACTTGGTTAATACCAAGTGCCATAAAAACACATAACCATGGATTGTCAGTTTAATATACATACTCTGATATTTATTCCTTAAAGTCTTAATACTTGTTTATTTATTAAAGTCAAAAATTGAAAACATTTAAAATATATTTTGTTTTCAGTTAAGTGCAAATTACGTTCTGGTCTTGGAAAACTTGGGGGTTGTCAGCATTACTCACGTTAGTTTTTGCTCATTTTGAATTTGACTCGATTATTCATTATAATTTCTGTTTGTTTTGGCTTTAAGTCATTTATTGATGGTGATTTGGGATAGTTTTAAACTTGGAAATTATTTGAACCTGTTTTACTAGTTTTTGGCTTGACGGAGCTCTTTATTATGGCACTTGGTATTAACCAAGTGACATGTAGCAATCGCAAATTCTGTCGGTCTGTCTGTCGGTCCCGGTTTTGCTACTTTAGGCACTTCCAGGTAAGCTAGGACAATGAAATTTGGCAGGCGTATCAGGGACCAGACCAAATTAAATTAGAAATAGTCATTTTCCCGATTTGACCTTCTGGGGGGAGTGGGAGGCCTGTTAATTCGGAAAAAAAAATAGAAAAATGAGGTATTTTTAACTTACGAACGGGTGATCGGATCTCAATGAAATTTGATATTTAGAAGGATATCGTGTCTCAAAGCTCTTGTTTTAAATCCCGACCAAATCTCGTGACATTGGGGGGATTTTTTTGGGGGAAACCTAAAATCATGGAAAATGATTAGATTGGAGGGATCGGGATGAAACTTGGTGGGGGAAATAAGCAGAAGTCTTAGATACGTGATTTACATAATTGGAACGGATCCGATCTATTGGAGAGGGGGGGGGTTAATTCTGAAAAATTAGAAAAAATGACGTATTTTTAACTTACGAAGGAGTGATCGGATCTTCATGAAACTTCATATTTAGAAGGACCTCTTAACTCAAATCTCTTATTATAAATCTCAGCCGGATCAAGCGTCATTGGGTGGGGGAACAGTTGGGGGGGCGGAAATCTTAGAAAATGCTTAAAGCGGAGAGATCAAGATGAAACTGGATGAGAAGAGACAAGATGAAACTGCTCTCTTTGGAGTTTTTTTTGGGGGGGGGGGTAATTTGTAAAAATGAGGTATTTGTAAACGCCAAAAACAAGAAGAACAATAGGGAATTTTTTAAGACAATGGGAAACAAATTAGAATGAATATTTCAGCCCTATGTCCAAGGGCCGTCCTCAGCAATACAAATAAGAAAAAACAACTTACGAGAAGATAAAATCAATAGAACAGTTTTTCAAAACAGTCCCAGCATCCTTACCTCAACGAAGTTCAACCAGGACTGAAAAATAAATTGTTATGAAACGAGGCAATTCAATGAAATGAAAGAACATGATTTAAAAACTTTTTTTTAATGCCAGCCTAGCTTTTTTCGCAGCTGATCTTATAGGTCTATTAGTGACAGGTTCTGTGTTAATATCTATTGGTATCTATTGGAATCAAAAGAAACAGAAGTAATATTATTAGAATTAAAAGCTTTTGATTCTGCTTTAAGTAGCCATGTTTTCGAAAATCCTAGCCACAAAATACTTTTTGAAGAATCCCCCATTATTAGCAATGATCTAGGCATAAAGCAAGTAGTTCGAGAAGCAATTGAAATCAGACTTAAGATTAATAATAATATTTCCTTAAATAGGGATTTAGGAGAATATTCACTGAATGCTTTATACACAAATTTAATTAAAAATGACCCTAAAAAACATTATAAAAAATCAATAGATATTAACACAGAACCTGTCACAAATAGACCTATAAGATTAGTAGCGAAAAGAGCTAGGCTGGCATTAAAAACCTGTTTTTAAATCATTTTCTTTCATTTCATTGAATTGCTTGGTTTCATAACAATTTATTTTTCAGTCCTGGTTGAATTTTACTTACGTAAGGATGCTTGGACTGTTTTGAAAAACTGTTTATTTTAGTTCTATTGATTTTATCCTCTCGTAAGTTGTCTTTTCTTATTTGTATTGCTGAGGACGGCCCTTGGACATAGGGCCGAAATATTCATTATAATTTGTTTCCCACTGTCTTAAAAAAATCCCTATTGTTCTTCTTGTATTTGGTGTTTGTGATGGAAAGGCAGTGTAGTCTTCGTCGTTATTTACGAGGTATATGCAACATACAAAAGGGTGACCAGATCTTAATGAAATTTGATAGTTAGAAGGATCTTGTGCTGTAAAGCTCTAATTTTAAATTCCGACCAGATCCTTTGGCATTGGGGGGAATTGGAGGGGGAAACCGGAATTCTTGGAAAACGTGAAAATTGGGGTACTTTTATCTTACGAATAGGTGATTGGATCTTAATGAAATTTGATATTTAGAAGAAATTCATGTCTCAAAGCTCTTATTTCAAATCCCTACCAGATCTTTTGACGTTGGGGGGAATTGGAGGGGGAAATCTTGGAAAACACTTGGGGTGGAGGAATCGGGATGAAGCTTGCAGGATAAAATAAGCAAATGTCCTTGACACGTGATTGACGTAACCGTACTGGATTCGCTCTCTTTGGGGGAGTTGGTGGGAGGCGTTCAGTAATTGGGGAGTTTGGTGCTTCTGGACGTGCTAGGACGATGGAAATTGGTAGGCGTGTCAGGGACCTGCAAAAATTGACTTGAGAAAGTCGTTTTCCCAGATTCGACCATATGGAGGGGGGGCTAAAGGGAGAGGAAAAATTCGAAAAAATGATGTATGTATAACTTACGAGCGGTTGATCGGATCTTAATGAATTTTGATAGTTAGAAGGACATCGTGACTTAGAGCTCTTATTTTAAGTCCTGACCGGCACTAACCCTCTGATTTTCCTTTTAAATCAATCAATTGATTCTTAGAATTTTTTTAGAGCTCATACCATATGATTTCTTGGCTCTTAGCTCTTCTTGCCTTGTCACAAGTGTCATATGAGCTCTTAACTTGTGTTTGACAAACTTTTCTTTGACAAACTTGTTTGGTGGAAAAAGTTTTTTAAATTAGTTTCTGTTTGTTTTTTATTGACATAGTCTTTTTCATGAAAAAATAATATTTTATATCTTTTTGGGTTTTTATGGAATTTGATATTAACCAAGTGACATAGAGCGATCGCAAATTCTGTCGGTCTGTCCCGGTTTTGCTAGTTTAGACAGTTCCAGATGAGCTAAGACAATGAAATGTGGCAGGCGTATGAAGGACCAGACCAAATTAAATTATAAATATTCGTTTCCCTGATTCTGCCATCTGGGGGGGGGGAGGACTGGGGGGACGGTTAGTTTTGGAAAATTTGAAAAAAATGAGGTATTTTTAATTTACGCACGGGTGATCAGATCTTAATGAAATTTGATATTTTGAAGGATATCCTGTCTCAGAGCTGTTATTTTAAATCCCGACTGGATCCAAACACTTAGAGTGGAGGGATCGGGATGAAACTTGATGTGAAAAATAAGCACAAGTCCTTGATACATGATTGACGTAACCGGAATGGATCCGCTCTCTATGGGGTAGTTGGGGGGGGGGGGGGGGGGGGTTAATTCTGAAAAATTAGAAAAAATGAGGTATTTTTAACTTACGAACGGGTGATCGGATCTCAAAGAAATTTGATATTTAGAAGGATATCGTGTCTAAGAGCTCTTATTTTAAATCTAAAACAGATTTGGTGACATTGGGGGGGGCAGAATTTGGGAGGGGGGAGAATTTGGGAGGGGGAAACCTAAAACTTGGAAAACACTTAGAGTGGAGGGACCGGGATGAGACTTGGTGGGAAAAATAAGCACAAGGATAAATATCCTTCATATTTATGAAGGATATCGTGTCTCAGAGCTCTTATTTTAAATCCCGACCGGATCTAGTGACATGGGGGGAGGGAATTGGGAGGGGGAAACCTAAAACTTGGGAAACACTTAGAGTTGAGGGATCGGGATGAAACTTGGTGGTAAAAAGAAACACAAGTTCTAGATACATGATTGACATAACCGGAACGGATCCGTTCTCTTTGGGGTAGTTGGGGGGGGGGGTTAATTCCAAAAAATTAGAAAAATGAGGTATTTTTTCTAAGCTCTTATTTTAAATCCCGAACAGATTTGGTGACATGGGGGGGGGGTTTCAGGGGAAAACCAAAAACTTGAAAAACACTCAGAGGGGAGGGATCGGGATTTTCTCAGAGCTCATATTTTAAATCCCGAACAGATTTGGTGACATGGGGGGGGGGTGTTTGAGGGGGAAACCTAAAACTTGAAAAACACTCAGAGGGCATGGATCGGGATGAAACTTGGTGGGAAAAATAGGCACAAGTTTTAGATACATGATTGACATAACTGGAACGGATCCGCTCTCTTTGGGGTAGTTGGGGGGGGGGGGGTTAATTCCAAAAAATTAGAAAAAATGAGGTATTTTTAACTTACGAACAGGTAATCGGATCTCAAAGAAATTTGATGTTTAGAAGGATATCGTGTCTCAGAGCTCTTATTTTAGATCCCGAACAGATCTGGTGACATTGGGGGGGGAGAGTTGGGAGCGGGAAACCTAAAACTTGGAAAACACTTAGAGTGGAGGGATCGGGATGAAACATGGTGGGAATAATAAGTACAACTCCTAGATACATGATTGACATAACCGGAACGGATCCGCTCTCTTTGGGGTAGTTTGGGGGGGGGGGTAATTCTGGAAAATTTGAAAAAATGAGGTATTTTTAACTTACGAACGGTTGACCGGATCTTAATGAAATTTGATATTTAGAAGGATATCGTGTCTCAAAGCTGATAATTTAAGTTCCGACAAGATCTGGTAACATTGGGGGAGTTTGGGGTGGGGAAACCTAAAATCATGGAAAACGCTTAGATTGGAGGGATCGGAATGAAATTTGGTGGGAAAAATAAGCAGAAGTCTTATTTACGTAATTTAAATTATTGGAACGGATTCACTCTAATGGGGGGGGGTTAATTCTGAAAAATTAGAAAAAATGACGTATTTTTAATTTACGAAGGAGTGATCGGATCTTCATGAAACTTCATATTTAGAAGGGCTTCGTGACTCAGATCTCTTATTTTAAACCTCAACCGGATCCAGCGTAATTGGGGGGAGGGGGGGCAGTCGAGGGGAACTGGAAATATTAGAAAATACTTAAAGCGGTGAGATCAGGATGAAACTTGATGGGAAGAATAAAAACCTGTCTAAGACACTTGACTGACATAATCGGACCGGATCTGCTCTCTTTGGTGGAGTTGGGGAGGGTAATTTCGTAATTTAAAAATCTTGATTAAATTTGATATTTAGAAAGGTCTTGCGCTTTAAAGCTCTAATTTTAATTTCAGACCACATCCTGTGACATTGGGGGGAGCTGGAGGGGGAAACCGGAATTCTTGGAAAACGTGAAAATTGGGGTGTTTTTATTTTACGAATAGGTGATCGGATCTTAATGAAATTTGATACTTAGAAGGAATTCATGCCTCAGAGCTCTTATTTCAAATCCCGACCAGATATTTTGACATTGGGGGGAGTTGGAGGGGGAAATCTTGGGAATCACTTGGAGTGGAGGAATTGGGATGAAGCTTGGTGGATAGAATAAGCAAATGTCCTTGATACGTGATTGACGGAATCGTAATGGATTCGCTCTCTTTGGGGGAGTTGGGGGGAGGGGTTCAGTGATTTGGCGAGTTTGGTGCTTCTGGACGTGCTAGGACGATGAAAATTGGTAGGTGTGTCAGGGAGCTGCACAAATTGACTTGATAAATTCGTTTTCCCAGATTCGACCATCTGGGGGGCTAAAGGGAGAGCAAAAATTAAAAAAATTAGGTATTTATAACATACGAGTGGGTAATCGGATATTAATGAATTTTGGTATTTAGAAGGACATCGTGACTCAGAGCTCTTATTTTAAACCCTGACCGGCATTAAGCCTCTTATTTTCCTTTTAAGTCAATCTATTGATTCATATAATTTTGCTAGAGCTCATACCATATGATCTTTTGGCTCTTAGCTCTTCTTGCCTAGTCACATGTGCCATATGAGCTCTTAGCTCTTGTTTCTTTTAGTAAAGTGCAAATTATATTCTGGACTTGAGAAGACATGGGAGTTGTCAGCCCCACTCCTTTCAATGTTTGCTCATTTTGAGTTTGTCTAGGTTATCCATTCTAATTTCTATTCGTTTTGGATTTCATTTGCTTATTAAAGGTGATTTGTGGTAGTTTTACGCTTTGTACATAAAAAAAACTAACTCGTATAATTTGACAATACTTTCGTCCATAAAATCTTAAACAATAAGAATTTGTGGGTTTCTAAAGCCACCTATCCTTTCACAGGAAAGATAAACTTTCTTATACTTTTTGGTGTCATATGTTTTTCGCCTAGTTTTGATGATTTTTCCGCTACATCTTTCCTCTTCTTTCTTTTAATTTGGCTCCCGCTACTGCCGAAATTACAGAAGTTCATATGGGAGTCTTTTCAATAAAAATTTGTTTGAGTTTTCTTCTAAGTTTCTAAGATACTTATGGTGTGTAAAATCTTCTTTTTCCCTTTCCCTAGCACTTCTCAATTAAGCTAAAAAAAAAAAAGAAAAAAAAAAAAAAAAAAAAAAAAAAAATATCATAAAACTCAAACAAAATTGTCAGATTTGGAAAACTCCATTTTCCTCCGGGGATATTATCTGTTTTTTTGGGTGGGGTTCTTTTTTCGCAGGGGGTATTTTCCGGGGGTAAATTCTAGAGGGACGTGTTTTAAAAAGGGTGCTAGAGCTTCCGACTTCCAATCGAGAAATCCTCCTCTGAAATTTATACAACCACCTTTTCCGCATGAAGTGCCTCTGGGAAAAAAAATAAATTGAAGCCATGTGCAAGGGGTATGCAATAGGCAACTATTAGAACTTTTAGCCCCTTGCCCCAGGCACTAGGGGGCTGTCGACCTCAGAGGCATAGTTATTTTGCCTTCGGATTATTTTGAACAAAACACCTATTTCAAAATTTTGATTGGGATCATTTGAGGGGAAAAAGATGCTGAGGGGGGAGGGGTTTGGTTGCCCTCCGATCACTTTTAACTCTTAAGAGAGAGCGAGAACTTTTGAAATAGCCCTGACTGTATTTTCAAAAATTGGCAGAAACTAAGTTACAAAAATCATGTTTGAGATGATAGTAAAGAGTAGCCTCAAAACTTACAATGAACAGATATTATCCTATTTATGAGAGGATTGCTAACCCTCTAAATCCTTAATTTTATGCTAATTTTGGCTTATGCATTGTTGAGAGCATAATTAGAAACTACTCATTTAAGAGACGAAAGTAAAGAGCAATGTTGAACTTACACTGAAAAAAAGCTATCCTATAGCATACACGAGGAGGCTGCTAACCCTCTCAATCCCCTCTGTTTATGCTAAGTTTTGCTTATGTGTTGTTGAGAGTATAATTAAAATAGACAGTATGCCAAAACTGGCTTAAACAGGAGATATCAAGGATTAGCAGCCATCCATGTAAAGAATTATTGATGTTGGTTTTAAGTTTTAAAATAGTGTTTTACTTTCAATAAAAAAACTTTCTTTTTATTGTTGAAAACTTAGCAATACAGATATAACCACGAGTAATTTTAAAATCTTTACTTTTAGTGAAAAAGATATTAAAAAAAAAATATAATTTAACAAAATATCTACTTTAATATATATTTAATAAAAGATAAGTAAGCTACAAATATTCTAAGCACGTTCAACAAGTTAAGTACAAGGGGTTGCCCAGTCTCTTCCACCGGATTTATATTTCAGAATATCACTTGTTCCATCACAGTTATAATATTCCAACCACACCGGGCAACTTTGCTTCACACATGGAATACACCATGGGTGTGGTATATTGACATTTAGAAATGTGGCGCCACCCTTTACACAACGAGTGGCACACTTCCACTATACATGGCGGATATTCCCCTATTTTGCACGGTTTTGAAAATTAGTAACCCCACGATAAAATATGGATGTAACCCTTATAGTAAGAACAGAGTTTTCTGAAATCTTCATTGAATGAAAGGATCCAAAATGAGTTGAATAGTAATAAAAGATAAAAGACATTAATTCATTCCTCTTTATCTTTATGCTTATTAAACAAAACAAAAAAAAACAAGTTTTTTTTAAATGAAGGAAAGGAGCCACATTCAAACTTAAAACGAAGAGAAATTACTCTGTATATCAAAGGGGCTAAAGTTTGACTTCCGTATATTTTTACGCTAAAGTTTGACTTTCTCTCTTAACACTACATTTTAAAGCAGTAAAAAACTTTAGCGTAAAGAGCGAGGCGTTGAGGAGGAAAAACCCTTTCATATACGGAGTAATTTCTGTTCGTTTTAAGGTTTAATGTCGCTCCTTACTTTCATTTAAAACAAACTGTTTTTTTTAATTTCTGGATGTTTTTGAATTAATGCATTTTTTAATCTTGGCTCTCCGCGCATAAATAATTAAAACGAAATTTGCATATTAATTTTTTGGGGTTAAATCGCTTTTTCATAGTTTTAATCGGAAGATTTTGAGAAAAAGGGAGCAAGGGAGGAGGCCTAGTTGCCCTCCAATTTTTTGATTGCTTAAAAAGGCAACTATAACTTATAATTTTTTACGAACGTTTTCAGAAGCAAAAAATATACGTAGCTTACGAATTAAATTACGTAGTGAACTTCTATATTCGTATATTTTTATTGCGCATATGAGGCGAAATCCCTCGTCGATACCTCGCTCTTTACATTAAAGCTTAAATTTTGTCCCAATTCCTTAAGAATGACCCCTGAATCTAATTACTAAAAATACTTTAGCGTAAAGAGCGAGATATTACGAGGAGGTAAACCCCTCATATAAGTTATAATGTCTGTTCGTTTTCAGTTTTAATGCTGCTCCTCATTTTCAGTAGAAAAATTTTTTCATATTTATTTTTTCAGTGTTTTTTTTTAAATAATGCTAGAAAATCCTGCGCCCCTCCATTGAAAGTCTCTTCCCCCATGAGAAGTCCCTCCATGGAAAGATCCTCCCCGGTAACCCTCCACCTCAACTCTTTCCCCCAAACAAAAAAAAATCCCCCTGAAAACGTCTGTACACTTCCCAGTAACCATTACTATATGTCAACACAGGTCAAAGTTTGTAACTTGCAGCCCCTCCCACGGGGACTGCGGGGGAGTAAGTCATCCCCAAAGACATAGTTATTTGGTTTTTTGACTATGGTGAATAAAATGGCTATCTCAGAATTTTGATCCGGTGTCTTTGGGGAAATAATGAGCGTGGGAGGGGCCTAGGTGCCCTCCAATTTTTTGGTCACTTAAAAAGGGCACTCTAACTTTTAATTTCCGTTAGAATGAGCCCTTTCGCGACATTTTAGGACCACTGAGTCGATACTATCACCCCTGGGAAAAAAAAACAAACAAACAAACAAATAAGCACGCATCCGTGATTTGTCTTCTGGCAAAAAATGTGAAATTCCATTTCTTTGTAGATAGGGGCTTGAAACTTCTACAGTGGGGTTCTCTGATTCGCTGAATCTGGTTGTGTGATTTTAGTTAAGGTCGTATGACTTTTAGGGGGAGTTTTCCCCTATTTTCTAAATTGAGGCAAATTTTCTCAGGCTTTCAAGTTTTGATGGGTAAGACTAATCTTGATGAAACTTATATATTTAAAATCAGCATTAAAATGCCATTCTTTTGATGTAACTATTGGTATCAAAATTTCATTTTTTAGAGTTTCGGTTACTATTGAGCCGGGTCGCTCGTTACTACAGTTACCACGTTACCACGTTACCACGGTCGCTCGTTACCACGAACTGTCTTACTATGCAGCCATACCAAGTTGGTCCTGGAAAGAACGATAGATGGAATTTTTCATCTCTTAGTCAGGTTATTATATATTGTCGCTGTAACGCCTATAAGTTGTATCTAACGCTTTAATCTTTATTATATATTGTCAGTGTAACGCCTAAAAGTTGTATCTAACGCTTTAATCTTTTTATTTGAAATAATTGCCAAAAACTGTTGCTGAGCTGCTCTCTAATAGAAGATCAGCTGGGAAAGCAGGAGAAAGAGACAGGAGGAGCAGGAAAAAGAGGATCAGAGAGCCTTATCTACATTTTCATGCTGATAATCCCTTTGAGAACAGCTTAGCCAACACCTTAAGCAATTACCTCAAAATTATAAAAGTGTCAGATATGATCTGTAGCCCAGATGTTACAACGAAAATATTCTCTTTGAGCTTATGGTGCTTTATTTTTTTTTTTTGCAAGAATATAAACGATTATTTAGAGGATACTTTGTAGCAGAAAATATAGTTTATGGCTATAACACAAAAAAATGTTTTTATATCTAAAAGAAATTGTGCGCACCATAACTCAGTTTCACCCAAGGGTTGTGAATATTGGAATGTGAAAATGTAGGAAAAACTCAAAAGCTTACAACATGCTTACAATATGCTACTCTAGATGATGGAAAGCGTCTTTTTCTAGAAAAGCGAATAGGTTGTTTCTTTAAATTGTTCTAATTTCTTCTTTAATATATGGTGTTGTTTTCCTTGAGAGGACCAAAGATTATATTAGGTTTGAGTATTTTACCTGGGACGGGGGAGTTCAAATGACATTAAAAAAATGGGTAATGTTCTAGATAAATTTTTTGAATTCGCTAAAATAAATTGGCAATGACATTTGAAACTTTTCAGCTATTCATATTTTTCGCTAAAAAATACCATTTTTCTACACTGTCCGGGATTGTGACGATTTTTACACTTCGGATTTTACAATCTGCTTTCCTTTTTACAATACCACAATCCAAAGCGAGAATCCTGATTGTCATTTGAAAACGCCTCTCGTTATTGATTATTGTTAATATTGTGTCGGGAAGCAACGCTTATTTTCATTCATCGAGTCCATAGAGCTATTGAATGAGCCTAGCGAACTCTAGGCTCTATTTTGTTTGTCTAAGACCTATTGATTTTTAGGGATGGATAAAACTGTGTTTTTCACAATATTTGAAGACTTTTGGAAAAATCGGTATCAATATTTCTGCTAAAATCCTTCCAAAACAGATTTTTGTTGAATAATTTTGCCCCCTTTGACAATATTGATTTCATTCATTTAAATCACTGTGAAGAAAAAATCGATTCCTAATGAAAATTTATTTTGAGATATTGATCATGTTTTAAAAGCTCACATGGATGGAAATGTATGTTACGATCCCAATGACTTACAGAAAATCTCATTTTTATAAGTTATCACATAATAAGCGTTTATATTTTTGCCCCTCCTTCTCACTTTAATAGAATTTGGCCTATTCTGCTCATAGGTAGCGATTCTGGTTTTGGATACAATAATAAGCGCGTTTTTCACGATTGAAAAGTATACAAATCATTTCTGTTGCAATTTGTTCAATGTCTATCCCTTTTTGTCGTATCTTTATTGTACTATGCTTCCATATTGATCAAGCTGCCTCTGGTTCCCTTGATTTATTTTTCTTATCTCCAGTTATAGTACAGTTTTCTAGAAGTGAATCACCAACATACTGTTTTGATATTTTCTTATTTTTTTTGCCTGGTGACTTGCTTCAAACAAACAATTACCTAAAATAATAGAAAAAAGAGTACTTATGTAAATGAAATTTGAAATAGATTTTAAACTGAGTAAAAAACAACAAAAAAACAGACAAAAGAAGGGCCCTATT
The DNA here is from genome assembly GCF_032884065.1 of Artemia franciscana. Taxonomy (NCBI): domain Eukaryota; kingdom Metazoa; phylum Arthropoda; class Branchiopoda; order Anostraca; family Artemiidae; genus Artemia; species Artemia franciscana. The sequence goes on along the minus strand of NC_088878.1, from coordinate 28,797,758 downwards.
TAAGCAGATTTTCTTCATCTTTTAAAACTTATTTATAAAGTTATTTTTTTATGCCCATCTCTTTTAATCTCTCGTCTGTCTTTAGCATCCAGTAGCAGTCTATGAGTACGTTACTATCCCATCTTGCTTGATATATGTACTCCAATTCTTTGACGTTTTACTGGATTTAACATGTTCTTCCCTGACTGATCCTAACTTTTTAGGAATATGCTCGCTCGTGAGTGATAAAATTTACCCTGATGTTCCTGATTGCTCCAACTAACATTCTGTATATTCGTAAAATCTCTTAATAGTCGGTAATCTTACGTTGACAAGTTGGCAAACGATTCACCGAAAATCTTGGCAGATTATATCTTGTTGAGGAGGAGAACCTGATTCGCAATGTCAATTAGTTCGTGGTAATGACCGTTGTAAGGAGCGACCCGGTTTAACAGTAACCGAAGCTCTAAAAAACATAATTTTGATAATTACATCAAAAGAATTGCATTTTCATGCTGATTTTAAGTATATGAGCTTCATCCAGTTTAGTCTTACCCATCAAAAGTTAAGAGCCTGAGAAAATTTGCCTTATTTTATAAAATAGGGAAAACACCCCCTAAAATCAGATCAGCGTAACAGAGAACCCTACTGTAGAAGTTTCCATCAAGGAGTTTATCATGAGGGAAGAAAATTTCCATGAAGGGGGCGCAGAATTTTCTAGCATTGTTTAAAAGACAATGAGAAAATAAAAAAAAAGTTCCTTCAGGTGGAAGTAAGGAGCAGCACTAAAACTTAAAGCGAACAAAAATGATAATTTAACTAATAACTAAAAACTAATAGCTTAATAGATAACTAATAATTAATAATGTATACAAGGGGGTTAGTCTCCTCCTCAATATCTCACTCCTTATGCTAAAGTATTTTTAGTAATTTCAACTATTTATTCTACGGCCTTTGTGATTCAGGGTTCATTCTTAAAGATTGGGATAAAACTCAAGCTTTAGTGTAAAAATTGAGGTATAGATGAGGGGGGAACCTCCTCATATAATTAATATAAATATACAATTATACAAATTATGCATTAATTCAAAACTTTCAAAAATTAAATAAAAAAACAAGTGTGTTATTGTTTATTATTTTCTTTGCTGAAGACGGCCCTTAAATATAGGGCCGAAATATTCAAATAGATTTTGTTGGTTCACCGTCTTGGGAAAAAAGTCATCATTATTTTCTCTTCTGTAGTTGTGTCATTATTTGCAAGCAAGGAGCGACATTAAAACTTAAAAGGAACAGAAAATATTCCGTATAACAGAGTTGTGAGAAAGAGTCAAACCTAAGCGTAAAGAGTGGGGCCTTGAGAAGGGGACAACCCCTTTCATATACAGAATAATTTCTGTTCGTATCAATTTTTAATGTCGCTCTTTACCTGCTGTTGTAGCAAAAAACTTATTTTTTTTATTTGATATTTTTTTTACATTCACCCATTGTTCAACTTGTGCAGATACATACCGGCTTCCATAACTGGAAGGACAGCTTTAAGGGTATTTTTCGATGTATCTGTAAGTAGTGATCATTTATATTTAAAGCAATATTGAAGATGAGGTTTCTTTGGCCGAAAAGCTTGTTTCTTTCAGGGTGAAGAAACAAACTTACAGAAGACCCAGATCTTTAGTCAAACAACTATGTTCAGCTTGAAACTTGAGAAGGTGAATCACCACTATCTTTGGTATTCGAGCCCTGGAGTTCTCCATATTCAAGTCTGAACACTCTCAAGAGATACTGGACAATTTGCTTGGATCCAAAGGCACTGGCACATCAGGTCTATGAGGAGTAGCGTATGGTATATAGAATACTCTTAGAATAATAGATAAGCTTTGATTGAAGAGCTTTAGTGAATGTGTTATCCTTGTATGGTATACCAGACAGTCACATATATGTGATTAGTGCTATGTACAAAAATAACGCTGTTGCCGTTAAGATGGAAACAGAGGCTAGCAGCTGGTTTCGTGTCAAATCCGGAGCTATGCAGTTTGATTTTGATGGATTTTGTCTTACGGAGCACAGGAAAGGGAATGGGAGACCACGGAAAAGGTAGGAAAAACTCTTAGATTATCCTGATGATTGAAGCATCCCAAATGAATGTGTGAGCGAAATGAAGGAGCTTTTAGGGTTTTTTCGCAAGTTCAAAGTGGTAGAAAAGGTCTGAAAATTAATGTTAAGAAAACTAATTCACTAAGGGTAGGAATAAGTGAAGATAAAAAGCTTGTGCTGGGTAAGGGAAAGATTGATCAGGTAGACAGCTTTACTTACCTTGGTATTAATATTAGTAAAGACGGTGGGAGCAGTGAAGATATTATAAGTAGAATAGCCAAGGCTCAAGGTGCTTCTCACCGTTAAAAAAAAAGTTTGGAAGAATAGAAGGACAAGTCTGCAAACCAAGATTAGAATATTGGAAGTTACAGTGATGACGGTGGTCAAATATGGCTGTGAAGCATAGGCACTCCGAAAAGCAGATAAAGATTTGCTAGATGTTATCGAGAGTAATTGCCTGCAGATTGTCCTGGGTACCCAGCTGACTGACCGCATTTCAAATAGTAGGCTGTAGGAAAAGTTTGTTTCCATCCACTTTTCTAGGGCTTTAATGACAGAGAGGATAAGATGGCTAGGGCATGTTCTGCGGATGAAAGATGACGGATGATTGTGTCGAAGATGGTCCTTTTCGGCCAACCATATAGGGCTAAATGAAAAGTAGATCGTCAACAGTTGGGGTGGGAGGATGTCATAAAAATTGATTTAAAGGAATTGTGAACTTCCTGGTAGGGTGTAAAATGAGAGGCTTTGAACGGATTTGGATGGAGGACGAGCACGTGTAGCTGTGTTGGCCTCAAGTGAGTTGCTGTAGCGGTTAGTTGTTAGTAGAAGTAGTTTTGATTTTTGTGGTTATGCCCACCAACAGGGACAATGATAACGATCGTCAAAGTGCTTTTTCAAATCATAAAGTAGTCTTCTTTCTTCTGAGACGGAAGCAGGAATCATGCAAACAGCATGTAAACCTAATGATTGACCTAAAATTTGTTTTGTTCTCCAAGTTTAACGTTAAAATATAGTTGTTTTATATAGTATTTAAGGTTCTTCATGTAATCTTTGTAGAGCAATATTTTTAGCATATCTCAAAGCATCAAATGTTCCCAGCATGTCGAACTCAAAAATTTTTTCACAAAACAAACAGAGCGAAGGAGCCGCTAAAATTGTTTCTGTGATGAAGTTTTTCTTGTCACTCTTTCCACTAATAGCGTTTTTTACCAATTAATTTTACTTATCCTTTGTTTCGGCTTTTTACCACTTATTGCTTCCAGTCAGTACTTTTGCTGCACTACTGAGATCTGATTGTGGTCTCTTTTAAAAAATTGAGCTGATATAAAGCTGCATCTACTGATTGAGACTGATGTTTCGTTAGATAGATCGTTCTGCAGATCAATATATTAATGGATATTGCGTCAGCATTCCAAATTATATTACTCTTCTCAGTCATTTTTTTCAGAATAAGCAAGTGCTGCTGGCTTATTTTGATTAGCAAGCGTTCCTACGGGGTCCTGTTTGTAACTAAGCATGGGCACTGTTTTGTTTTCTGAAGAAACAGAATTAAATAAACAGGGCTTAAATGAAACAGAACAGAAACAGAACAGGTCAACAAAAAACTGAAGACCTGTTTCTGTTTCTGTTTCATGGTAAAAACAGAACAGAAACAGAACAGGTCAACAAAAAACTGAAGACCTGTTTCTGTTCTGTTTTTTGGTAAAAACAGAAAATAGCTTTTTTTCGAACACCTAAACATTAAGGAAAAAAGAAAAATTATAAATGAGAAGTTTTGGCTCAATATCGTAAAGTCAATTATAACATCAGATTTTTAGCCTTAAAACGTATTATTAAAAATTGTGCATTCCCCTTGTTTGGACATTGTCCGGGAATGCTGCTTTTCCACGAAATAATCTGCAATCAAAAATGTATGTTTGCTCGACACACTAGTTGTAGTGCACAAAGAGGCTTTAGAGCAGCTTCTGACGGCTCTGGAAAGATCTTTTGGTTGGCGTCCTTCTAATGAATGGGTCTCCAATATGAAAACATTAAGATTGTAGTCTCTCGTTAACTTCTCGTCAGAATTGTCACTAACCACGAGCAGCTCTTTTCTCTGGTGGTAACACTTTTAAGAATACCTAGCACTAATGCAGCATTTTTTTCACAAAAAAACAACAGTTTTTTCCAAATAAAGGAGTGAAAAATTGTCTGTGTAAACAAATATAGTCATCATGTCTTTATGGTTATTTTCCTCCATTTTCCTGTTCCCACTTAACAACAATGGGCTTTGCCTACTTGAACTCTGTCGATCTCACGACCTTTGCATCGCAAACACTTACTTCCAATGCAAAACTATTCATCAGTACACGTGGTATAGTAACAACGGTCATACAAAGAAGATGATTGACTAGGTCATCATTTACAAACGCTGGAGATCATTAGTGAAGAGCTGCAGAACTTACAGATCAGCAGAGTTCGGAAACGTAGACCACAGGCTTATGTGCACTGATCTCCAGCTTCACCTCCATGCACGACGATTGGAAAGAACACCCGTCACTGCAGATATTGGGAAAATAAAGGAACCAGATACTCGCCAGAAGTACAGTATTGAGATATCAAATCGCTTCGAGCCCCATAGCTCACTTAATAGCAGCGAAGATCTCTGGAAGCATTTGGAATCGCAGACCAGCGAAGCAGCACAGCTAGTGCTTTTCAAGAGGAGCTACCCAAAGAAATCGTGGCTAATTAATGAAACACTGCAAGTCATAGAGCAAAGACGGAAGGCAAGACTTCTTGGGGACATGACCACATATCGAAGCCTCAATGGAGTGCGGGACAGACACATTCACCGGGATAGAACCCAGTTTGTCGCTAGGAAAGCCGATGAAACTGAACTAGATCCAGAATAGAAAGACACGGGCAGCCTATTCAAGTATCTCCGAGATCTCATGGAAAATAAAACTCCCACCTTGGGTCCGTCCTTTCCAGGGATGGGGCACTTCTTTCTGATGAAGGCTCTTGTCTTGAGCAGTAGAAGGACCACTCCTGTTCACTCCTCAACAATACTAGCCAATCTGTGCCTCTTAATGATAGTCCCAGCCAACCTTGCAGTCAAAGACCTGAAAGCAGATACTCGTCCAGACAAGCCTTTCAGCCCCTCAGAAAACGGGTGTGTAGTAAAAAGGCTCAAAAATAATAAGGCTGCTGGTATCTGCCGCTTAAGCTTAGAGCTGCTAGAATATGGAGGCCCTGCAATTCTCCTGTTTTTCCACACCCTTTTCTCGGGGATAATTCCCAAGTATTGGCGGAAAGATGTCATCCCCTTACGGAAGAGGAAAGGTTCAAGAAGCGACTGCTCCAACTACTGGGGAATAGCCCCACTGCCAGTCCCTGGCATACTGTTTTCAAGGTCCTGATGGATTGATATAGGAGCATCATTCGGAAAATCTGGCGACCAGAGCAAGCTGGTTTTATGTCGGAGCGTTCAACCATCGAACAGATTTTCACGATTCAACAAACAATAGAGAAGACCCCAGAGTTCCAACAGAAAGCATTTATTGTCTTTGTTGACTTCCGTGCTGCATTTGACTCAGTTGATAGAAAAGCTCTTTGGCGGATTCTAAAATTAACTTACCAACCAGAAAAATATTGCAGACTTCTCAATTCGCTGCACCATGGGACGGCGATCTGTGTACAAGTAAATGGTCGGCGCAGCCTGTTCTTTAAAATCGTGACAGGGGTGCACCAAGGATGTGCAGTGGCCCCAGAGCTCTTCAATGTCATCGTAGATTATATTATGACAAAAACCACTTCACGTCTCAGCTTTGGGCTCAAGTTTGGTAATCGTGCCATCACAGATGTTGATTTTGCCGATGACTTGGCCATTCTAGTGGACTCCATGGAGCAGCTGCTGGCAGTGCTCCGAATTCTACGAGAAGAGGCTGCCAAAGTAGGACTGCATATAAACTGGAAGAAAACTAAAATTGTGGCCATAGACCCATCTTTTCCTACTGTTAACTCTCCAGTTAGCTTAGACAGCACCACTGGCATCGAAGTTGTCCAAGACTTTGCCTACCTGGGCTCCTATAATTTCTTCAAATAGCTCGCTTCTTCCAGAGCTGCAAGCAATATTATCCAAAGTGCCTTCTGTCATGGGCAGACTGAATCGTCACCTCTGGTGAAAACCGAACACCAGTCGTACAACGAAACTGCGGATCTTTAACGCTCTAGTCGGCTCTGTGATGCTTCACGGAGCTGAGACATGGCAAGCATCAGCTGCAGCTCTCAATAAAATCGAAGTATTTCATGCAAAGAGACTGAGGAGGATCGAGGGCCTACGATGGTCCGACTTCGTCAGCAATGAGAAGCTTCTGGAGCTCACAAAGCAGTCTTGGTTTTCGACTCAAGCAGCCGAGCGAACCTTACGATGGTTCGGTCACTTGCTTCGAATACCACCACATATATCCGCAAAGACGATCTACGGCTTTGACCCTATCAAAGTCGGTTGGAAGCGGCCGACCGAAGAAACGTTGGTTCGACAGCCTGTCTGGGTTCTTGACGATGGCAAACATCAGACAGGGTGAAGAGCAAATACTTGCCATGGACCGAAGTAGATGGAGGAGGCAGACGTCACTCTCCACGCCGAGCATCGCCCAGCAGGAGACTTAAGTCGAGTAAGTTCCAAAAATACACTTTTATATTTGTACCCAGATATCCCGGAAATGCGTACTAATTACTTGAGACATATCCAAAAGAAAACAAGTTTCAGCCAAATCATGCAGTCAGCTCAAAGTCATTAGTATTTAAGCAGAGCATATAATCCATTTGGGCGGAGATATTTTCCCCTCATACGATGCTCTCCCTTCCCCCCTTTCTGATGTTTTCAAGCCGTCTTAAACGAAAGTACGAAAGAAGAAAAATGCACGGGAAAATGACACTTTTTACTGCCTATTAAATTCTTTTAAATTAAATCCTAATTTGAAACTAACTTTAATTTATAAAATTAATTTAATTTAATTATAAATTAGATCAATTCTTCCCTAAGACACCGTCACTGACCTCACAACCTGTTTTGCTAAAATTACTACATTCATCTTCTACATTGTCCGATTTTTAACAATTAGGTTTAATATCAGGCTATTCCTGGAAAGTTTCTCTGAAATTTACATCCTAAGTCTACATATGTCATAACTTCCTGGAAGGTAGTTACTTTACATTTAACATCAATAACAGAACTCTTATATAGCCTAGTACCTTGAATTCATCCTGTCAGTCATCGGTTCACAACAGCATAATCAATAAAGTTAGCTGTCTTACCGTCCGGTGAACACCATATTACCCAATGAACCATCTTATGAGCAAAAACTATATTGACTATAGCTGGATTATCTGCATTGGTTATAACTAGAATCACTACAACCGTATTTTCCTTCGAAATCCATTGTCCTGTCCTCACGGTTTTGTCTACTTACCCGAAAGAGTCACATCGATCAGAGTAGAATAATGTCATTCCCATTTCGGACTTTAGCGATCCGATAGAGCCCATTCCTTCTCTTCTTTTTTTTCATACTTTGGTTCGTTTGGCCGAGCATAAAAGCCTAGTAGGCTATTAGATCACCGAAGACAGCGTAAATTTGGGCGTCACAGATTAATATTTTCCATAGTTTTTGCCTTTGTTGGGGTTGCCTTCTCTCCATGCCTAGAAAATATAGGTGAGTTCAGGGGGAGGGAGTTAGGCCCCTTTTCAAATTTTACAAATAAAAATAACTAACTGTTGCAATATTCGTGTTTCACGCGTGGTCTACTTGGTCTTGTGCACATGTCTTGTAAGTTACAACTCTATCAAAGACGAACACAATTTAGACCTATTTTTGGACTTCGCAACTACGTGCAGCCAAAATGAGTTTAAAATTTGTTTTCTGCGCCGGGGTACACTCAGCCATAAAGTTTTTAAAATGAATTTTCAAAGAGAATGGAGGTCCTGTTTTGTGCATTTCATCTGGAATGACAAGAATATTCAATATCATGCTGGCCTGAAGAAAAATATTACTTTTTAGAGCCCTAGCTCAACGGAAAAATATATTGGGCCTATTTTTAAGGACAAAACTAATGTTTTGAAGGTTTTTCTTTGCGTAATGGTTCCTTGACCATATAAGTAATGACTTAACAGACGGATATAAGATTTATGCTTTTAAGAGCAATATTATCGGTCGTTTTTCACACTAGCAAATATTTTAGGAGACAAAAAATTTCCAACGGTCTTATTTATTCCCCTAAAAATAATTTTTAAAGGCCCTTTGTCCTCCCCATGTACTCCCTTAAAGCTTTAAATGAATCCCAATTATTCCTGGGACATTACTTATACTATCTTGATAGCCAGGGTTAATTTACAGTCCATTGATTTACCTTACGACTTTGCCATGACCAGATTCAAGGTTTCATGGGTGCTTATAGTTCCAAAGCCTTTTGGTGGATAAGAGACAGATATTTTTTGACCTCGCATGTCTTCTGTCTAAACAAAAAATGTGGAATCTTCTTTTTTCCTTTCCCCTCCTCAAGCTGAGCTTTTCAGCTCTATCACCAAAAATCTATCCTGGGGCGTAGCATTATTATTAATATCAGAATTAGCATATTTATTGTTATTATGGAAATCAGTTGTAAACGTAAAAAATCGAATCAACTCTCTGCATTGAAACATAATTGATTTTTTTACTGAATTCATTTTATTTATCTGAGAGATTAGAATGTGTAGTCAATCTGTTTGATGGCTTAATTGATGGGCTTTTCAAAGGCTTAATTTTCATAGAGATGGATCATTCTGGCCGCTATTAATCTTTCTCGATAATGATCAGGAATGGCAAATTAATCGCTATGTCTCTGAGATACCTAATCGATTCTCCTCTATCGTATATATTATTTCGCGTTGAACAATCTTGCCACCATAAGGCAAAGACAGAGAATTATAAAATAGATGAAGCATATTTATTTCACAAGCATATTGTGTCTGACATATGCAGAACAACATCACTGATTGAAGAGATCAGCAAAATCAAAAGCCACATTTGACCATTTACTCTAATCTCTTGCTATTGGTTGGAAATGACAGTGTTCCCCATGATTGGGAAAGATACCTTGACAAAGATCTTATTTTCTTGTCAGTATATCCCCAGATTCCAAAGGAATTACATCCCTCATGGGAAGTGAATTCGCAGAAACCCTTCAGTCACTATTGAAGATGTGTGCTGAGTCTTTTGGTTGAAATGATAATTTTACGGCTTCAGTTACTTTGCATGTTCGTTGTGTCCTTAACATTTACACAAGAAATGAAGGGTGACCAGAATATTTTGGAAACTACCATTCCTATTATTTTGTGCGATTTTAATAAAAATAAAAGTTTAACACAGCTGGATATTTTTTCCAAGAGGGCCGGAAAAATCTTTAAACCAGTGGTATTCCATGGTAAGTACATCCAAAGCAACATTAAACTTTTCCCTAAAATTGCCTTAAATCCTATTAAAAGAGTGGCCATCTAAATGTCTCAATTTAAAATCTCTTCACCCATTTTGTATTATTCTGAAACGAGGAATAGGTTTCTTTGTTGTTTTTTAGTTCTTTTTCGTTAAACTTTGGACATTCATATCATCTGTTGTGTAAAGTAATGCTCAGACGCTTAGCTAGGTCTGGAAACAAGTAATAAACTCTTAGATTCTTTAATCAAATTGACTGTAAACTAGAGCCTAATTGATCCGAGATTCACCGGGGCTTAGCTTTTGGACTTGATCCAAGACTTTATCTGATGCCTGAATGCCACTTAAAGTACTGAGGACAGTAAAAATTAAATCTGATTGTATGAATTGGCTAGATGTAAGTTTAAACACCTATCGGAATCATAGGGATTGCCATAGCAATGTCTGAGTAAAAAGTAACGGGGCAAAATATATTTCTTATTTATTTGCTTTTTTTTACCTCTTTACACATCAATTTATCATTAAAAACTGCAAGTCATGGGAAAAAGTATTTTTTTATGAAATTTAGCTGAAAAATTATTAATTTTGAATTATTTTTAATTTTTAATTAATGAGGAAAAAAGTGACATCGGGAACCTTATATCTTAGGAAATTAACTAACAACTACTAATCTTGCTTAAAAACATAGTCAATAGCATTGGTAAATTACTAACAGTATAACTTGTAAATTTAACAACATTTGTTAAAATTCATGATTTTAACAAATTATTATTTAATTTAGTGAAAGTTTGAAGTGAAACTTTTAGATTCCAAACAAACTAGCCTACTTCAAAAGATCAAAAGATCACTGAAAATTTAGTTGCCACATGAGTGTTTAATTACTTTGCTAATGATAATAAGAAGCATAATTCATAAGTTCACTTTTACTGCCTGTTGGGAAAAACACAAAATAATTGTTTATGGGTCTTCTTTATTGAACCATATTTGAGGAACTAAAGTTCCTTAGTCATGTTTAGTCATGTCATCTATAATATTTAGCTGAAATTATCCGCATTTTAGCTGTCGGAATCAAGACCCTAATACTTTATTCCTTGCAACGCCACCAGGTTTCGGGGATTTTCACTTTATTTTGTCTCGCTGACATTTCACAATGGTTATGTACTTTTTACCGACTTACAACCCTTTTCTGTCACTATGGGCACGGTTCAGAAGTCACTTATAACCAGTGCTGCAACAAGTACTTCAGATTTTACTGAATTATCAAGTATTAAGTATTCATTGTTTTCAAAAGGTTCGTGGTAACAAACTGTAGTAATGCTCAATTGTTACCTGAAACTAAATAGTTACATCAAAAGTATCGCATTTTAATGCTGATTTTAAATATATAAGTTTCATCAAGATTAGTCGTACCCATAAAAAGTTACGAGAAAATTTGCCTCATTTTAGAAAACACCCCCTAAAAGTCATATGATCTTAACAAAAATCACACCATCAGATTCAGCGTATCAGAGAACCCTGTTGTAGCAGTTTCAAGCACCTATCTACAAAAATGTGGAATTTCGCATTTTTTGCCCGAAGACAAATCACGGATGCGTGTTTTTTTTTTTCAGGGGTGATCCTATCGACTCAGTGGTCCTAGAATGTCGCAAAAGGGTTCATTCTAACGGAAATTAATTCTAATGCCCTTTTTAAGTGACTAAAAATATTGTAGGGCACCTAGGCCCCCTCCCTTCGCTCTTTCCCCCCCAAAAAGTCACCGGATCAAAATTCTGAGATAGCCATTTTATTCACCATAGTCGAAAAACTTAATAACTATGTCTTTGGGGACGACTTACTCCCCCGCAGTCCCCGTGGGAAGGGCTGCAACTTACAAACTTTGACCTGTTTTTACATATAGTAATGGTTACTGTTAAGTGTACAGACGTTTTCAGGGGGCTTTTTTTGGTTTGGGAAAGAGTTGAAGGGGGTGGGGGGTTACGTGGGAGGATCTCTCCATAGAGGAACTTCTCATGGGGGAAGAGATTTTTAATGGAGGGGGGCGCAGGATATTCTAGCATTATTTAAAATAACAATGAAAAATAAATATGAAAAGTTATTTCTACTGAAAGTGAGAAGCAACATTAAAACTTAAAACGAACAAAAATTATTACGCATATGAGGGGTTTACTTCCTCGTAATACCTCACTCTTTACGATAAAGCATTTTTAGTAATTTCAGCTATTTATTCTACGGCCTTTATGATTCAGGGGTCATTCTTAAGGAATTGGGACAAAATTTAAGCTTTAGTGTAAAGAGCGAGGTATCAACGAGGGGTAAGCCCCCTCATATACGCAATGAAAACATACGAATATAGAAGTTCGCTACGTAAGTTAATTCGTAAGTTACGTATATTTTTTACCTATGAAAACGTTCGTAAGAAATTAAAAGTCATAGTTGCCTTTTTAAGTAATCAAAAATTGGAGGGCAACTAGTCCTCCTCGCTCACTCCTTTTTCTCAAAATCTTTCAATTAAAAATATGAAAAAGCCATTTAGCCCCAAAAAATTAATGTGAGAATTTCGTTTTAATTATTTATGTGCGGAGAGCCAAGATCAAAACATGCATTAATTCAAAACCGCCCAGAAATTAAACAAAAAAAATAAGTTTTTTTAAGTGAAAGTAAGGAGCGAGATTAAAACTTAAAACGAACAGAAATTACTCCGTATATGGAAGAGGCTTTTCCTCCTCAACGCCCGCTCTTTACGCTACAGTTTTTTACTGTTTTCAAATGTAGAGTTAAGAGATAGAGTTAAGAGAGGCTTTAGCGTAAAGAGCTGGGCGTTGAGGAGGAAATGCCCCTTTTATATACGGAGTAATTTCTGTTCGTTTTAAGTTTTAATCTCGCTCCTTACTTTCATTTAAAAAAAACTTGTTTTTTCTTCAATAAAAGAACAGCTAGTGAGGAAAAATCACTTTTTATAGCTGATTAAGTAATAGTAACTCGTATCCTGATTATTATTAATAGTTAAATGTTATTATAAAAACAAATTTGTCGGAATTTTGTAAATAGTATAAAACCCCTCAAAAAGGTGTTGAATTGAAACAAAAAGTACATTATTGGAATTATCATGGCCGAAAACCTTGCGAAAAAGATTTACAGTCTCATGGCTTAAAAAACAAGGAAAATCACTTTTTTGCGTTGACAACACTGACGTGTCCTCTTTTTTTCCTCCGCTGCTAGTGGAGCACTTTTTGGTGTGTGTGAAATCTTAAACCACTAAAGAGAACCAAAGTTTTTGATTTACGTCAATTCTAAAATCAAGAAATATTATTTTAAGCATCTGTCACTGTGAGTAGGTTCTATGAACCAATTATAATTGACCAATATTAATTAATATTATTATTAAAAGTTAAACGTAGCTAAGAAACTTTTATTGCTACCTTCATCCTAAGAACCGTTATATTTATAGAAGGCTATAAAAGACAAAAGTTGTAATTATGTGTTAAAACCTTCATCTTAAATCACTGTATGATAACAAATTCAACCACTTATATGGTCACAGATGATCAAAGGGGCTACAATCGTAGTCCCTTGCTTAGAATTATAAATCGATTCGGGACAATTTCAAATTATATGACGATATTGTTTGTATTGACGTTATAAATCATCGAAATTCTCATTGTGTTTCTAGTGTTTTTTTAGACCGTCAGTCAAACCAAAAAAAGATTATTGTCGGTTATTTCGTAATTAAAATGCGCTTTAATCCTTGGTTTATTGGTTTATTTCTATGACATATTTTTTTAAACGTTACCATTATTTCTTAATTTTGAGTCCCATCTTTTTTCCCAGTGTTGCAATGTCAAATTTTGAGCAGGGAAAATAACGACGAACCTGATTTTTATTTTTTCTAAAATCTTAAATCAGCAAAAAGGAATCAAAGTTTTTCTGTTACATAGCTTTTTAAGTCGAAAATAAACTTGTTCAATCTATTTTTCTGTGGTAAGACTATTTTTAACTTAAATTGGAAACAACATTTATTAAGAGCTGCTGTTTGATGGATTCTTTTATCTTCTTGTGGTCAACGAACCATAGGATGAAACTATCTTCAAATTATTGTAATTGGGGTGTAAGTTTTGTCCGGGTGATTAGGAATTCTTGACGTCGAACAGCTTTTCCCATTTCTATAATGAAGAAAACATTTTTCGATGTTTTTCTAGTTTTCTCATTGGAGATAAGGAATCTCTAAAGGAGAAAATAGACTGTTAGCACGAGCTGTAAACATTCCAATTTTTATTAACATACTATTGTTCTGTAATAAAAAGCTCAATTTTAGAAGCTAACAAATGGTCGGTAAACTGAAAAAGAAAAGAGGACTACTCCGAATTAGGCAGGGATAATCTTGTAAATAATGCCCTAAATCTTTTAGAATTTTTGACGGTGACCCTAGTAGACGTTCTAAAGCAATAGGTGAAAGAGTAGGATTAGCCACTGTCTTGGTTTAGCCCAGAACTCGCCTCGTCAAAGCAAGATTAACTATTTTTCGCGAGTTTTCTAATGCTTTAGTTCGTTTGTTTATACGATACCACCTGGCTGAGTAAATAAACAATTTAACTTTATCGTAAGTGCATGTTTCTTATCTTTGTGAAAGCTTTAATTGTCTTAACCAACCTGAGGATTAACTTTGAGTATTTTGTCGGAACTGTTTAGCCTTTATCACAGGTATCCGAGAAGAAGAAGAAAAAAAATTATAGGAATGCAAATACGAATCATAGGAAGAATAGGTCAAGGAAAAGGCTGGCATATGCCTTTATCATAGGCCAGAGGCTGTCATAGCCTTTATCACAGGTATCCGAGAAGAAGAAGAAAAAATTAATTGTAGGAATGTAAACATGAATAATGGGAAGAATATGTCATGGAAAAGGCTGGCATATGCTTTTATCACAGGCTAAAGGCTGTCATAGCCTTTATCACAGGTATACGAGAAGAAGAAGAAAAAAGAATTATAGGAATGCAAATATGAATAACAGGGAGAATATGTCAAGGAAAAGGCTGACATTTGTTGAACTACTCAGCTGATTAGACTCTCCGAGGTTAGTGAAGTATGATGAACCAGAAGATGGTACCAATTCTGCTGCAGAGATAACAAATTTTATTAGCATAAGAAATGGGCTGGAGACTGAAACATCAATACTGAAGAAAAAAAAATGAAAAAGCAAAAACAGACCCATCAGAGTGGGTGTACGACGAAAGACAAAAGGGTATAAACTAAGGAAAGACATTTGTTGATCTACAATCAAAGAAATATTTAGTAGAGTAAGGAAAGCGAAGGAAATTTGTGTACCAGCTAAAACAAGTTCTTTTGTAAATTCCTGATCAGTCATAATGTGAGAAAAGAAGTTTTTGAGGACCTCTGGAATTACAATGCACAAGAGAAGGAAATATTCTACCTGAAGACTGTGAAGTTTGATAAAAAGAAACAGAACGAAAAATAGAAACTCGAAAAAAAACTCCCGGGAGATACTATTTCAGAGGAAAGGGTATTACAAGAAGAGTTTAAAAAAAAATTTCGCTAACACTTCTTGATAGCTCCAAATAACGGCTATACTATTCTCAGAGGGATAGTAGGGCAACTGGTACAGGCACGCTCAACGAGATGTAGGTAAGACTCCCTGTAGCAAAACAAAGGAAGAAGACACTAACAAAATGAAAAGGCATATTGAATCCTTTCCGAAAGTGAAATCTCACTACTGCTGATGGTGAGATTCTAGCTTTCAATGTTTTGAAGCTTGGAATGTTTCCAAAATGTATAAAAGTAAAGTGTGTAGTGATGAAGGAAAAACTCAAGTATCTTCTAGAATTTAAAGGAATATTTTCAACCAAAATTACCATCTAGGTTTCCATAAGCCCGAAAAGGACTTATGTGACATATGCGAACAGAAACATTTGACTGAAAAACATGGAATTGAGCTGCCAGAACCCAAAAAGAAAAGTTTTGAACGACATACAATTAGCAAGGGTGAGACTAAAGTGGAGAGAAAAAAGAGTTGAGCTAATAGTTCCACACCTAACTCCACCCCCTCAATTCGAAAGCCTGAATGAAGAAGTTAACATTCCTCCCTCTATACTTGAGATAAATATAGAATGAGTTTTGGGAGTTGGTGTCTGATTCCTCAAATGGATGGCCAAATTAGCCATTTTTGGCAATTTGTCATTCATCACCCGTATTTTTTTTCAATTTTTTTCAATGAAAATGCTAAGAAAGGTATTTTTCAACCCTCCCCCCAATTGGCAGCCCTATATAAGCAAAAATATTCCTCACTCTATATTTGAAATAAATAGAGTATGAGTTTTGAAGAATGGCGGTCTAATTCCTCAGATGGATGGCGAAAAAGAACAATCTTTTGTAATTTGTCATTCATCACCCATAAAACCTGTTTTTTTTTATATGAAAATACTAAGAAAGTAATGCTCACCCCCCCCCCCCCAAATTGGCAGCCCTTCATCCAGAAGGATGTATTTTTCAATATATAGCCTACTTGTGATAAATGTAATATATTAGATAAATATAGATAAGATAAATATAGATAGATAAGATAAGATAAATATAGATAAGATAAATATAGATAGATAAGATAAATATATAATGAGTTTTGGGGAATTAGTGTCTAATTCCTCAGATGGACGGAAGAACAACCTTTGGCAATGTGTCATTCATCACCCATAATTTTTTTTTCATTTTTTTTTTATTGAGAATACTAAAAACGCATTGTTCAAAATCCCCTCCGGCAATTGGCAACCATGAGGAGTAGCAATTCTCCCAGAGGAGTAGCCACCATTAAGAGCTAATGATAATCTTGGTTTGATTATGATATTTGATTTGTAAAGACAAAGAAATTTTATTTTCCTGTATAGGCAATATTTTAAATCAAAGCGGGTTGTACCACAGGGTTTTCCCGAAACTCCAAACTGCTCAAATGATATTTCTATTTAGCTAATTCTTAGGGTTTTCTTAGCTGGTAATGTTAGAACAGTTTCAGGGACGCTTTCCTCCCTTTGAGTTACATTTTGTAGTTAGAACCCTTTCCTCAACATTAAAAACAATATTCCTCCCTGTACAATCAAAAAAGCCTAATTTGCACTTTCGAATGATGCAAGTTTCATTACAACCGAATAGCTGTATTTTCAGCACAAACGATGAATGGTTTTTCTGAGATTTCTAGGTGTCGGCTTTTAGTCTTTTCGTTTATTTGAATCTCTTATCCAAGCTATAAAAGCTATGACATGACTATTCAATCAATTCTAAACATTTCGGCCTTATAAATTAAAAAAGTTTATAATGGGCGGGATGGGGTGATCCGGTAAGGGATGGGTAATGGGCGGGATGGGGTATCTCCTTAAGGGGATTTGGTGCCATTGGCTAAAACATCTCAGAAATAGGTAAAAACTAAGAAACATCATTTAATGCTGATTTTAATTTTGGCCATTTATAAAATATGTTTTAGATCATAATTGGCTTTACATAATTTATTTTTCATTTTGTACCTATTTGTGAGTTGTTCTTAGTCAATGGGAGTTTTCTTTTACTCATTTCAGAACAAAATAAGCTACAGAGGCTACAGAGGTTAAGTGAAGCTGGTGAATCATACATGTAAATAACTGCAGTCAAACAGTTCGTGGTAACGAACTGTAGTAAGGAGCGACCCGGCTCAATAGTAACCAAAACTCTAAAAAATTGAACTTTGATATCAATAGCTACATCAAAAGAATCGCATTTTAATGCTGATTTTAAATATATAAGTTTCATCAAGTTTAGTCTTACCCATCAAAAGTTACGAGCCTGAGAAAATTTGCCTTATTTAGGAAAATAGGGGGAAACACCCCCTAAAAGTAGTAGGATCTTAACGAAAATGTAGAAGTTTCAAGCTCCTACCTTCAAAAATGTGGAATTTTGTATTTTTTGCCAGAAGACAAATCACGGGTGCGTGTTTATTTGTTTTTTTTTTTTTTCTTTCTTTTCCCCAGGGGTCATCGTATCGACCAAGTGGTCCTAGAATGTCGCAAGAGAGCTCATTCTAACGGAAATGAAAAGTTCTAGTGCCCTTTTTAAGTGACCAAAAAAATTGGAGGGTATCTAGGCCTCCTCCCACGCTCATTTTTTCCCAAAGTCAACGGATCAAAATTTTGAGATAGCCATTTTGTTCAGCATAGTTGAAAACCATAATAACTATGTCTTTGGGGATGACTTACTCCCCCACAGTCCCTGGGGGAGGGGCTGCAAGTTACAAACTTTGACCAGTGTTTACATATAGTAATGGTTATTGGGAAGTGTACAGACGTTTTTAGGGGGATTTTATTTTGTTTGGGGGTGGGGCTGAGGGGGGTGGGCTATGTTGGAGGATCTTTCCTTGGAGGAATCTGTCATGGGGGAAGAAAAATTCAATGACAAGGGCGCAGGATTCTCTAGCATTACTATAAGAAAACAATGAAAAATAAACATGAAAACGTTTTTTCAAATGAAAGGAAGAAGTAGCATTGAAACTTAAAACGAACAGAGATTATTACGCATATGAGGGGTTCTAAAAATACTTTAGCATAAAGAGCGAGGTATTTAGGAGGAGATAAATACCTTGCTCTTTATGCTAAAGTATTTTTAGTAATTTCGACTATTTATTCTACGGCCTTTCTGATTCAGGGATCATTCTTAAAGAATTGGGACAAAACTTACGATTTAGTGTAAAGAGCGAGGTATTAACGAGAATACAAACCCCCTCGTATACATAATAAAAATATAAGGTTATGAAAGTTTGTTACGTAAGTTAATTCTTAAGTCACGTATATTTTTTACTAATAAAAACGTTCATTAAAAATTAAAAGTTCTAGTTGCCTTTTTAAGTAACCGAAAAATTGGAGGGCAACTAGGCCTCCTTCTCCACCCCTTATTTCTCAAAATCGTCTGATCAAAACTAAGAGAAAGCCATTTAGCCAAAAACATAATTAATATACAAATTTCATTTTAATAATTTATGTGCGGAGAGCCAAAACCAAACATGTATTAATTCAAAAACGTTCAGAAATTAAATAAAAAAAAACTATTTTTTTTAGCTGAAAGTAAGGAGCGACATTAAAACTTAAAACGACCAGAAATTACTCCGTATATGAAATGAGTTGTCCCCTCCACAATCCCTCGCTCTTTACGCTAAAGTTTGACTCTTTGCCACAATTCTACTTTTTAAAACAATTAAAAGCTTTAGCGTAAAGAGCGAGGGATTGTGGAGGGGACAACTCATTTCATATACGGAGTAATTTCTGTTCGTTTTAAGTTTTAATGTCGCTCCTTACTTTCAGCTAAAAAAATTAGTTTTTTTTATTTAATCTTACCAATAGAAAGACCGGCCACAGATTAGAAATATGGTTTGCAATGATGTGTTTAAATTTTTGTTAACACATTTTTGACACAGAATGTATTTAAAATTAAAATTAACTTTGCATGACGTTTCTTAGTTTAGACCAGCCACAGATTAAAAATATGGTTTGTAATGCTGTCTTTAAATTTTTGTTGACGTGTTTTTAACACAGAACGTGTTGAAAATTTAAATTAACTTTACAAGACGTTTCTTAGTTTATAGAATAAATTTCTTTGTTAGTGGATTTTATTTGCTGGACGGTTCTTTTTCATTTCAAAACCAAACAGAACTTTCCTCAGTACTTGTGATGTTCTTAATCTGTTACAAAACCGGTTTCTCCATGTGCGCTTGGAGATTATTAGCGTAGCCTGAGTAAGATAAACTACTATGCAGGTATATTTTAGTTAAATATTTAATATATAGAGTTGGTTATTATAATATATATATATATATATATATATATATATATATATATATATATATATATATATATATATATATATATATATGTATATATATATATATATATATATATATATATTTATAATATTATATAATATAATATGTAAAATTATATAATGCGTTCTTGGCGGCCTGCTTTCCATAATTCTCTATTGCAGTCTCCATAATTTTGTTACTAGAGTATTGTATTTTGGTATAATTTATTGAGAATAACTCAACTTTCCTTCTTGAGAGTGGTCAGTATAATACACAAGTATCCTCTTCTGATTCTGTCTTAATAATAACCTAAACTAAAGGCATAAACCTACCGTAAAAGACTGAGATACTTCATCAAAGCAATTAAATTCTTCTTTTTTTGCTTTTTCATAAATCTAGTTGAAATTTATTATGCAGAACGTGTCTGTCTTCCGAATTGAATAAAAAAATAAGATAGAAAAAAAAAACAGAAAAGATTATATTTGAGAAACTAACATCGAAAAATAGTTAAAAAGAATTAAGAGATTTTACTAGTAGAGGAAGAATCCGAGAAAGGGAAAAACTGCTTCATTTATTGGTACTGCTGGAGACAAGCTCCTTAATGTAGGCGTATTCTTACAAGATTGCCCAGTGTTTTACCAACAGCCATAATAACATGGGGGTTTCAATATGTCTAGGGGGTTTTAACATGTATTTTTAAGGGGGTTAAAGCGGTGCTTAATTAAAAGTGCTACATATGCCATTTTTGTAACTTTTCAAGAGAGTCAAAAAATGGAAAAAGTTTGTCAGCTCTGGTAGACCTGAAGGATTAGGCTAATGGGGATAAAGAGAACATTTTATAAACTATTTATTATGCACTTTTCTTTGGCATAAATTAAATTTAACTACTCAGAGCGTATTCGAAATTATTCCGTTTTATGGCGCGCGTCTCCTTTTTTCGAAAAAGACTAGAAAAAGTTGCATTCAACCTGTCAGTTTTATATAAATTGGGCTTATTAAAGGATCTTGAATCAACAATCATTTTATGAAAATATCTGCAACTAATTTACACTTCGTTTTACAACATATAGTGCACTAACTACGTAAAAACAAGGAATTAACTGATACGCAAGTGTCACTTAGCTACGTAACACTTAGCCAGTAAAAAAAAGGAACGAATGAATAAATAAAACGATTAGTTATTGCAGTGCACAGGTTCAAACTTGTTCTTGTGACGTGTATTTCAAATATTTCGTCAAAGTAACGTAAAAAAACAACTTTAATAAAAAGATGATTAAAACTTTAAGGAATAAATATCAGTGTATGCATATTAAGCTGACATCCTGCGGTCATTTGCTTCAATGTTTTCAGTAAAAGGCAAATTATGTTCTGGTCTGGAGAGGGTATGGGGTTTGTTAGCCTTGCTCATCTTAATGTTTAATTATTTTGCGTTTGGTTTAGTTACTCATAGTAATTTCTGCTCGTTTTGAGTTTCACTTACTTATTGATGGTGATTTCACTAAGGACAAGTGCAGTAGAAGTTTTAGGGTACCAGGGATAAAGGAAAGCACTTTCTATTTTCATATGATTGAAGACATCATTTTTTAATCTTATTAAAATTTTCAAGCCGTTATTAGATTATTTTACTTAGTGCGTTTGCTTAGGTTTCAGGAATGAATTGCAGTAAAGAGCAACTCCTTTTTTTTTAGGTTCGGTTAACTAAAGGTATAACCCTTCGACAAGCTCTGCTTCTTAGGTTCTTAGGTCTTTTTTTTTTTTTTTTTATTGTTGTTAGCCTTTATTTATGTATATTCTGGTGTTAAGGGGTTATTTGATTGAGAGTGTTTTTTTCCTTCTTAATTTTTTTTTCATTATTAAATTAGGTTGAGAATCAGAGGATTGCAGCCGTCCAACATCAAGCTGTTTGAGCCTTTTCCCGGGCGGTTGTGTGTATTTATAGTTTTTACAATTTAGTAGTTAATAAAGAGAGAGTTCATTCAAAAAAAAAAAAGATTATTATGTTGTATGACCAACGCAAGTCAAGAATTCTGTAACAATATCCATACAGTGGCCTAAGGCAGACCGAGTGGTAACCGGTTTTGGAAAATATCGAACAAAACAATTTTACATCTCACACAAGGGAATATTGTATATATTACAAATATACACAAAAATCCAACTATTTCAAACTCCTGTCTTCTGCTTCAAATTCATGTAGCGCCAAGTACACTGCACTAAATTTGGTCAACTATATTTTATCAATTAAGATAAAAAAAAATTACGCTACGTCAGAAAGTCAAAGAAAATTCGCATCAGTTTTTCTGTGTAGCGACTTTTCAAAAATATCTGTTTTACCAACCAATCAGATTATTTGTTTTTTTTTACTCTTCCCTTGTAATTCCCTTTAAAACTACAGTATCATAACCTACAGCTCTATTCCTACAACCTCTATGTACAAATCCATTCTTACAACCATGAGAAAAAATTTTGAAGGTTCATAAAGACTTTATAATGCCTAGTTATACCACTACCCAACTACCTAACTACCCAAAAAGCATGTTGGAGAATCGGACGCTCAGAACTGTCACGGAATACAGTGATTTCAAAGGTAATCAAAACTATTCACCAAAAAGTATCTTTTTCCGGAATTTATATATTAAGAGGATTTCATATTTTACAGGATTACCCTATCTCGTTCATTATAAAAAAAAATCATTATGATGATTGTTTAGCCTAACTATTTAGAATTAATTTGACATTCCTGCCACAGTTTGTAGAGCTTGGAGAGGAAGTCCGAATATACCACGGAAAACCAAAAGCCGACACCTATCTCCCGAAGAAATCTAAGAAAAACCATTTAGCTTTCCCCATTTTGTGCTGAAGATAGAGATATTCGGTTTTAATGAAACTTATATCACCAGAAAGTGTGAAATGTTTTTTTTTTTTGACTACGTTATGCAGAATTTTCTTTTTAAAGTTCAACATCGGCAGCTCCTAAAATTTTCTAGCTTCCCTACTAAGAAAATGCTAAAAATTCGATTAAAAAAGGCCATTTTAGAGATTTGGCTGCTTTGGGAGTTCCCTGTGATGCTACCCGCTTTAATTGAATACTTACCGACACAAGCGACGTAAAATTTCATGATCTTTTCAAAGAAATTTTAAGTGAAGCCACAAAGTCCTTTAGGCTAGTCCTTTAGGAGAATATATATATATATATATATATATATATATATATATATATATATATATATATATATATATATATATATACATCAATATCTATGTGCGTAGAAATATACGTGTATATCGATCTAGATATTCTGATATCTATTTAGAATTATACAGATATCGATATCGATATAGTAGTAGGAGGTAAATTAAAAAAAGGAAATCACAGGAAGAAACATAGTAAGACGAGATGAAAATGGTATTCTTGAGATTTTTGGACCGGGGGCATAATGTAATGGGTAGTGAACCTCTCCCGATGCTTATGGCAAATCGTTAAAGAAATTCAGCTCAAAACATTTTGGTGTGATTCTTGGCTCGTATACAAGCCAGTAAAAAAACTATCCAGAGGATGAACTACCCCCCCCCCCCTTCTTCACAGTGACAACCACGGTAGAAGTATAAAGATAACCAAATATAAGCTTGCCCAACAGATACTTTAACTGTCAACGTATAAATGTGTATTAGGTAAAAATATTTAGTGAAATTTTTAGAGATATCTCTGTTCAGTCTATAGTGTCAACGCATGTTCACTTTACAAGGCATTTGAACAGAACTGATTTTTTTTTTTTCGCTATCATAGCTCTCTGGTATTGTAATTCAATTTCATCTCACTATTGATTTTCGTTTAAGCATATTTAGTTCGTTAGATTTTCTTCGATTTTTATGTCAAACAGAAGAGGAAGATATGAAATTAGAAATGTGAACGAGAATTCTGTCAAATAGCTCAATCATTACATTCAAGTAACGTGGATAGGGGACTAAATGCTTTACTTCATTTTCTAATGATATTCCAATATAACGATTATATAATGTTGTGGCTCTTAAATCTCTGCTATTTCTTTTTGGTTATAATGGTTTCAGTTCTGTGTTGTTTAGTTTTATTACTTCAGTCTTGCAAAAAGAAGCAAATAATTTTTTTTCTATTTGTAAGTAATTGTCCAGGTTATTGGCAATATCTAAACATTTTTTAGGAAAACTATTTGATTTATTGCGCATAAATTCTTAAACATAAGTCTTGAAAAGAAGTAACGGGACCAACTATTGATTTGCTCTGGAAAATATTCAAATAGTTAGTGGGTACAAACTGTATGCAATAAGCACCTTGTACTAATAGCAATCGAAACTCTAAAGAAAAGAGTCAATCGAAACTCTGAATTTTACGAACCTGAAAAGACTTGCCTGATTTTTAAAAAGGAGGGAAACGCCGCAAAAATGATGACTGATTTTAGTGAAAATTTGCTACGGCAGATTTAACATATTTGACAACATTGTTATAAAAGGTTTGAGCCTCTATCTACAGAAGTGTGGAATCTGTATTTTCTCAAACAGGATAATCACGAATACGTATTTCTTTGTTTTTTCGCGTTTGGATCACCAAATCAAACAAAGAGTCCTAGAATATCGGGAGAAGACTCATTAGAAAGAAAATTTAATGGTCTAGAGCCCTTTTTAAATAGCAAACTAGACTGTGCTACAGGAAAATGATACTTTTTTCCTTATTGTGGCACGAAACGACAAATTTAGCCCAAAGGATGGCAAAAAGCTATTGTGTGAAAACTGCGATATCCTATCAATTAATACTGAAAAACTGTGTATCGAGCTCTTAGTTTAAGCGCTCTTCCCCCACTGGGAAGGGGGGGGGCATATGCTACTATGAGCTTTGTTATTGCCAAGATTTAAATGGGGGTATTTTCGATTTTCCTATTTCTGTACAATGTATAAGATATTTTTCTTCCCTAGAGGCGTTGCCCCGTTCACCCTTTACAGTGTTCTTAAGAAATATCCCTATCAAAGAAATATGTTTGAAAAGATTACTTTCAAAACCTGAGAAATGATGACTTAAAATATTTTTTTCATGTTTCTTATCCCTCTCCTAATAAAAAGTCTCTATTTTTTAAGGTATGATCGTCAGTCTCAAAGCATTGTTTTACGTATATTAAAACTGAAAGTAAGAAATTGGGGTTGTAAGGGAGGACAGTAGTCTCCTTCGTCTTTACGAGAGCTTTGGATCATACGACTCGTAGTCAAACAGTTCGTAGTAACGAACTGTAGTAAGGAGCGACCCGGCTCAATAGAAAACGAAAATAAAAAAAACAGGATTTTGATACTAAAATATATCAAAAGAACTGGATTTTTATGCTGATTTTAAATATATAAGTTTCATCAAATTTAGTATTTGTTATCAAAATTTACGAGCCTGAGCAAATTTGCCTTATTTTGTAAAATAGGGAGGAATACCCCCTAAAAGTCATAGAATCTTAACGAAAATCACACAATCACATTCAGCGTATCAGAGAACCCTACTTTAAAAGTTTCAAGCTCCTATCTACAAAAATGTGGACCTACAAAGACCTATCACGGGTGCGTGTTTATTTGTTTGTTTTTTTCCCCTAGGGGTCATCGTATCGACCGAGTGGTCCTAGAATGTCACAAGAGGGCTCATTCCAACAGAAATGAAAAGTTCTAGTTCCCTTTTTGAGTGACCGAAAAAACTGGAGTGCACCTAGGCCCCCTCCCACGCTCATTTTTTTCCAAAGTCAACGGGCCAAGACTTTGAGATATCCATTTTGTTCAGCTTAATCGAAAACCATAATAACTATGTCTTTAGGATGACTTAATCCCCCACAGTCCCCAGGGGAGGGGCTGCAAGTTACAAACTTTGACCAGTGTTTACATACAGTAATGGTTATTGGGAAGTGTACAGACGTTTTTCAGGGGGAATATTTTGGTTTGGGGGGAAGAGTTGATGTGAGGGGGCTATGTGGGTGGATCTTTCCTTGGATGAATAGGTCATGGGGGAGAGAAATTCAATGAAGGGGGCACAGGATTTTCTACCATTATTATAAAAAAAACAATGAAAAATAAATATGAAAAAGTTTTTTCAACTGAAAGTAAGGAGCAGCATTAAAACTTAAGATTAACAGAGATTATTACGCATATGAGGAGTTCATCTCCTCCTAAATTCCTCGTTCTTTACGCTAAAGTACTTTTAGTAATTTCAATTATTTATTTTACGGCCTTTCTGATTCAGGGGTTATTCTTAAAGAGTTGGGACAAAATTTAAGTTTTAGTGTAAAGAGTGTGGTATTAACGAGGGGACAAACCCCTCGTTATGGATGTGTGGGTCTGTCTGTCGGGTGACGTCATGTTTGTGTGTTGACTGACGTCATGAAGTTAGTTGTCGTCATTTTTGTTATGACGGTGACGTCATTAAAGATATTTAAGACATGCGTTCACGTAAAAATCTATTAATGTTTAACTGTAAAATGACTGATGAACTTACAATGGCAACAGCCGAGGAAGATGCTCAAAGAGTCTATGCCAAAAAACTTGCTGCTGATAGAGAAAGTAAGAAAAGTAAGCGTGCCGAGGAATCAAAAGAACAGCAAGGAAACAGGCTTGAGGCTGATAGAGAAAGTAAGAAAAGAAAGTGTGCCGAGGCATCAAAAGAACTGCAAGGAAACAGGCTTGAGGCTGATAGAGAAAGAAAGAACAGAAAGCGTGCCGAGGAACTACCAGAGCAACGCGAAACCAGACTTGCTGCTAAAGGAGAAAGTGAAAAAAGAAGGCGTGCCGAGGAACTACCAGAGCAACATGAAACCAGACTTGCTGCTAAAAGAGAAAGTGAAAAAAGAAGGCGTGCCGAGGAATCACAAGAACAGCAAGAAATCAGGCTTGCTGCTGATAGAGAAAGTAAGAAAAGAAAGCGTGCCGAGGAATCAGAGCAACCTGAAAGTTATCGCCTGGCATTCAGGTACAGCCCAGTCGATGATTATAGCTTGAGTAGATGTGTTCAAATCGGGACTATGTCTAAAATTTGTCCCTATTGCAAGGCCTTGAAATTCAATGGCGAAACAATAAAAATGTGTTGCGCCTCAGGAAAAGTTAAACTTCCTCTATTGGCTGCACCACCAGAGCCATTGAAGACTTTCCTTACTGGAACTACGTCAGAATCTAAGCATTTTTTGTCACAAACAGAAAATATAGCTCATGTTTCCAATTGACGTCGTTTGGAGCCCAAATCGAAAATCCAGATCAATTTATGTCTACTTTCAAAGTAAAAGGGCAAATTTATCATAGAGCAGGGTCCCTTCTACCATTCTCAGGTGAGAATCATAAGTTTTTACAATTGTACTTCATCGGTGATAGAAATTTTGAATTGAATGCACGTTGCGAAATTTCTCCCAACGTTGAAAGGACAATCGTTTCCCAATTGCAGCATCTTTTCCACGAAAATAATAATTTAGTGCGTCTGTTCAAAACAGCCATCGATTTGATGCCTACTGATACGCATAAAATCGTTATTTCCGCTGACAAAACGCCTCCTGGCCAACATGTGCGTAGATACAATGCTCCAACTATCGACGAAGCGGCAATCGTTATGGTCGGTGATCAGTTTTTACCTCGAGATATTATTCTTCATAAGCGAAACGCTCAGTTGTTAAGAATTGCTGAAACTCATCGATGCTACGATGCCCTACAATATCATATCATTTTTTGGGATGGAGCCGACGGCTATCACTTTAATATTAAATTGATGAATCCAGCCACTAATAAAGAAATGAATAAAAAATGCAGTGCAATGCATTATTATTCCTATAGACTAATGATTCGGCAGGATGAAGAAAATTATATTTTAAAATGCCGTCAATTGTTTCACCAATTCGTCGTTGATATGTATGCTAAAATTGAATCAGAACGTTTGCTATATATCCGCCTGAATCGGACCAAGCTCCGCTCTGAACAATACATTCATTTGCGAGATGCAGTTATAAACGACGGTAACACCACAAACGTTGGAAGATTAACAATTTTACCTTCGTCATATGCTGGCAGTCCCCGTCATATGCATGAATATGCTCAAGATGCTATTGCGTATGTTCGTCTCTATGGTCGTCCAGATTTATTTATTACATTTACATGTAATCAATCTTGGGACGAGATACTGCAGCTTTTACTTCAAGGATAATCGGCGGTTCATAGACTTGACATTACGGCCCGTGTCTTCCGGCAAAAGTTGAAATCACTGATAAACTACATAGTAAATTTTGAAGTGTTTGGGTCAGTGCGATGCCAGATGTACTCAGTGGAATGGCAAAAACGAGGAATGCCACACGCACATATACTAATCTGGCTACATGAAAAAATTACTTTGAACGAAATTGATGATGTGATTTTCGCTGAAATACCTGATGAAAATGTCGATAAGGGGTTACATGATATAATTGTAAAAAATATGATACATGGACCTTGCTTTGCACTAAACGAAAATTCACCATGCATGGCCAAAGGAAGGTGCACAAAGCAATATCCTCGACTTTTAGTATCCAACACAATTACTGGCAATGATGGTTACCCACAATATATGGCGGTAAAACAGCAATAATAAAGACGCGTAACGATACCACCATCGAAGTAGATAACCAGTGGGTTGTTCCATATTCCCCATTATTATCAAAAACATTTAATGCACACATAAACGTTGAATACTGTAACTCCGTAAAGGCAATCAAATACATATGTAAATACGTCAACAAAGGCAGTGACATGGCAGTTTTTGGCTTGCAGCCCGAAATCAAAGATATCGACGAAATCGTACAATATCAGGCTGGAAGATACATAAGCAGTAATGAAGCTGTTTGGCGAATTCTTTCATTTCCGATACATGAATGTAGTCCAGCTGTTGTTCACTTAGCGGTACATTTACAGAATGGTCAACGTATTTATTTCTCGGAAACCAACGTGCAACAAAGAGCCCTGAATCCACCGGATACAAAGTTAACCGGTTTCTTTTCGCTTTGCAAAAATGATTCTTTGGCAAAAAAAACTGCTGTATACTGAAGTGCCTTCGTATTACACGTGGAATACTAAAAATAAAGTATTTGAACGTCGAAAACAGGGTAAGTCAGTCGACGGCCAACCTACCATCTTCAAAGATACCACGATAGGAAAACTCTACACCGTTCACCCCGATCAACATGAATGCTTCTTTCTACGCCTGCTTTTGGTGAATGTACCCGGTCCGACCTCCTTTGATTATTTGAGAACTGTAAACGGTACTATACATGACACTTACCGTAGTGCATGCCAAGCTCTGAATTTATTGGATAATGACCAACACTGGGATAACTGCATCAATGACGCGTGCGAAACGTCAACTCCAAATCAAATTCGTGCATTGTTTGGCATCATTTTAACATCTTGCTCTCCATCAGCTCCTACAGAGTTATAGGAAAAATATAGGTCAAAAATGTCCAAAGATATACTCCATCGAATACAGTTACAGACGTCACATATGACTTTTGATTTTACATCAGAAATTTATAACTACACTTTAGTTATTATAGAAGATTTGTGCGTACGTATGGCAAACAAACCTCTTCAGGATTTGGGAATGCCTTCACCTAACCGTATCGCTGCTGTTTCGACATATGTAGAATTGGATCGTGAACAAAGTTACAGTACGAGTGATCTATTGTCGTATGTACAAAATAATATTTCCAAGTTAACGTCGGAACAAAAAGACATTTATGATACGATAATGCATTGCGTCGATAACAACGTTGGAGAAATTTTCTTTTTGGATGCGCCTGGAGGTACTGGTAAAACGTTTGTGATAAAACTGATTCTGGCATCAATTCGATCAAAAAATGATATAGCGTTGGCAATTGCGTCGTCCGGAATAGCCGCAACATTGCTGCTTGGTGGAAGAACTGCTCATTCCGCTTTGAAATTGCCTCTGAATTTGCATTCTACAGAAACTCCCACGTGCAATATTTCCAAATCATCTGGGATGGGTAAAGTATTGCAGCAATGCAAACTTATTATTTGGGATGAGTGCACAATGGCACACAAAAAATCGCTCGAGGCTCTGGATCAATGCTTGAAAGATTTGCGAGGGAAGTCGAAACCCTTTGGCAGCACATTAATATTGCTTGCGGGAGATTTCAGGCAAACATTACCTATAATACCTAGATCAACTCCTGCAGACGAAATGAATGCTTGCCTGAAAATTTCTAATTTATGGGAACACGTAAAAACATTAAAATTAACTACAAATATGCGTGTCCGATTGCAAAACGATGACTCTGGCCAAACATTTTCAGATCAATTGCTGGCAATTGGAAACGGAAAGCTCCCAGTAGACTCAATTTCAGGACGTATACAACTACCTGCTGATTTCTGTAATTTAGTGACGTCCAATGAATTGATTGAAAAAGTATTTCCGAATATTCTAAACAATTATAAAAATAATAAATGGCTAAGTGAAAGAGCGATTCTTGCACCCAAGAATATAGACGTCCACGAAATCAACAATATTGTTTTGACCAAGATTCGAGACCAGGCAGTCCTTTACAAGTCAGTCGACACAGTTTTGGAACCAAATGAAGCGGTTAATTATCCATCTGAATTTTTAAATTCCGTGGATCTTTCAGAGTTTCCACCACACGTGCTACAACTAAAAATAGGCGTACCAATAATACTTTTAAGAAATATCAACCCACCAAAGCTTTGCAATGGCACGCGACTTGCCGTAAAAAAAAAGGAGGAAAACCTAATAGAGGCCACAATCTTGACAGGGCCTTTTGAGGGTGAGGCTGTTCTTATTCCTCGCATTCCCATGATTCCAACGGATCTGCCTTTTCAATTTAAAAGATTGCAATTCCCAAATTGATTAGGCATTTGCAATCACCATTAACAAAGCTCAAGGTCAATCATTAGAAAAATGTGGTGTAGATCTTAATACTGATTGTTTTTCCCATGGACAATTGTACGTTGCATGTTCGAGGGTCGGTAAACCTTACAATCTATTTATATGCAGCGACAATTGGACAGCGAAGAATGTTGTATATTCGCAAGCTTTACGCAGTTAATTTGTATTGTATCTATCTATCTATCCATCTATATAAAAACGAGTTATGTGTATGCATGTTTGTTTGTTTGTAAAAAGAGCGTTTGCATTAACGTCATTATTAGTACATAAGGCTTTGTATATGCACAGACAATGGGAAAGCCAACAATGTTGTATATTCGCAAGTTTTACGTAGTTTGAAACACATATATAAATCTATCTATATTCACAGGTGGGACACAGGGACACAACTACAATGGCGCGTAACTAATATGGCGCGTAACGACTTACGCGCGCGGTGGGGCTTGGGGGGCGCGAAGCGCCCCACCAACTAGGTGTTGGGGTGGCGCGAAGCGCCACCCCAACAGCTAGTATATATATATATATATATATATATATATATATATATATATATATATATATATATATATATATATATATATATATATATATATATATATATATATATATATATATATATATATATATATATATTGTTCTATTGACACCGGGACACAAGCAACATAAATGACGACCGGGACATTCAAAGAGAAATTACAGACCAGGACACCGGGACACAAATGACGACCGTGACACAGCGAATATAAATGATATAAATGAGAAATATATATATATATATATATATATATATATATATATATATATATATATATATATATATATATATATATATATATATATATATATATATATATATATATATATATATATATATATTATTATTATTATTTACTGAATACCACCTCCTTGCGTTTAGAGTAATTCTGGATAGGCTATTAAAAACGAAGAGAAATTTACTAGACAACAATTTATTCAAATGAAAGATATGAACGCCATTGAAACTTAAAACCAACGGAAATTGTTCCGTATATGAGGGAGGCTGCCTAATCCTTAACCTCCCTTCCGCTACTTTACGTTAAAGTTTTGCTTTTTGTATAAGTTTGCTAAAAATAAATATTCAACACGAGGGTTGTTCAATTGGAATTAGAAGGATTTATAAAGTAAAAGACTTTAGTGGAAAAAACAGTAGGTTAAGGAGCCTCTCCCCATGCCAGAAATATTTATGTCAGAAATAAGGCTTAATGACTCTCTTTACTTTTATTTAAAAAGAAAAACTTGATTTTTAATCAGCTCTTCACGAAATTATGTGATAGCCTTAGAAAATAATCTCCTACATTTTTTTTAGATATGTGCTCAAGTTCAAATCATGTCGTTGACGTTGTTGGTGTTATTGCTTCAGGAAGAAATAAAGTTTCAATATTTTCTGGCGACCTTGAAATGTGTGATTTGCTTTCAGTTTTAACCGATTTTCCGAGATATACGTATCCTGTTACTTGGTCCTGTCCTTTGGTAAGCCTTAGTCGATATAATTAAGACGATGTTATTGGAATATAAGGAAACGAAGTATTTTATAGAGAGAGAGAGAGAGAGAGAGAGAGAGAGAGAGAGAGAGAGAGAGGGAGAGAGAGAGAGAGAGAGAGTGAGATATTATGTGTTAAATTGGATTGGTGATTTACTTTTAATGTTTAGTATGATTTTGATAGAATATTCTTTGCCCATTAATTTTTTTTCTAGAGCAGGGATAACGTGGTACAAATTACCCCATTTTGGTTTGATACTGCCCGAGTCATCCTAAGAATATTGAATCAGTATGGCTGGCGGAATGTTGGAATTGTTCACAGTGAGGGAAGATTTTGGAAAAGATATTCCGAGATTTTGGAAGACACTCTGAAAAAGGAGATAAATGTAAAGGGGACATGGACCTTGCATCGCGTACCTGATTTTGCAATTAGAAGTGTTTATCTAAGTGATAGATTTATTAGAGGTAAGGCTTTGAACCACTAGCACTCCACGCTTTTTTACGTGTTGTAACCGGTTTAAAAATGTTTTTAGCTTTGCGAGTTTAGAGAATCTAGGAATTGCTTTTATTTCTTGATTGTACGAAATAATTGTAACGTAAATAATTGATAAATTAATTATTCATTAATTGATAATTGTTGATTAAAATCAGAGACCTTTTTTTGCTTTGTGAGATTACCGAGCCTGAGTGTTGCTTTTAATAATTTATTAATTTACTAGTGATTAATTAGTGATCCATTAATTAGTGTAAATAATAATTAAATAATTATTAAAATTCAACAATGATAATATTTAATATATGGATTCTAGACAAAACTCATTCATATGAAAACCCAACTCATAGCTGAGTTTGTAAAACTCAACCTAGCGAAATATAACACAGGTAAAATGTAGCTCAAATAATACACAACTCAAGAAAGACCAAACGGGAGTAAAACTGTCCAAATACAGTTTGCCAAAGCTAATTTGAAAATCAATCCTTAATATTCTCTTAATCCAATTAATTGCTCATTTTTGGACGGAAAGGAAAACCTTTTTTCTCAGCTCCCTTAAGCAAGAACAATAAAATGATATATCCTTTATTTTAAACCATACTACTCGTCCTGCAGAAATTACACTTTTTTTTACATATTTTTATATTTTTGACGGAGCTAGACGTAGTCACCTCGCCGAAGACATAGAAGACTTCACATTCTTACTACTAACCTTTCATAGCTCCTGATCACACTATTTGTGGGTGTTTTCAAATTGACTATTTTATGCTAGCTATGATACAATTTTTTCCCTTCTTAATCATAATAGTGATCATTGGAATTCTAAACAAGTTCAGTATGGAAAAATTTTTAAAAGATCTTTGGTGATACATATGGATCACTAAACCTATTCAGCCTTCGTTCTTCAGAAACATTTTTTTTCCTTTTTGGCTTTTCTTTGGGGCCTTTTGACTTCCTTGGGTATATTTTCCGGTAAATCTTCCAATTTTATGGACTGCCCCATTAATAACATGTTTTGCATTTCAACATCAAATTAGCTATTTGAGCCACGATTGTTGTTTTAAATAAGCCTTTCTCTCTCTTATTTTTCAGAAAGTATATTCAACGCTTAGTCTAAATATATTACTTCATATGAAGATAACCTGTGGTCGAACAGCCCATCTATTCGTATTGATCAGAAAGAATTCTCGAAAGCTTTAAGCTTCAAAATTAATTTTAATGCTTCAGGCCCTGCCCTCTAAAGAAATATTTTCAGGCTTCAGGAACATGGCTTGAGGAAGAACTGTTTAAAATTTTGTGATCTAATTTACAAGGAAGAGACAACAAAATTAAAATCTTCAGTTCAGGTACTTTCTTGAGGGTGTGTTTTTCTTTTTCTTAAATTATATAAATATTTTTGCCCCTTAACTTTGATGGACAATTTAAATTTAATGAATTTTAGGAATTTCAAATCCAAGTTTCGCTTCAAGATTACCTCATACTTCTTTGATACTTCATGTTTCTTGAAGAATAGAGGGTTTTACCCATTCATTAAGTGCGTTCTTTCGACTTCGGAATCCTCAATGACGGTTTACTGTTATTCATTAACAATATTGCCTATTGTCTCTATAGTGAATAATTTTAATTCACTCAAAAAATTTTTGGATGAAAAGTACTTGGAGAATAGAGGTTTTTATCCGTTCGTTGAGTGCTTTCTGTGTTCTTCGGACTCCTCAGGCACGAGTTACCGTTATTCATATACAATATGGCTTATAGTTTCTATAGTGAATAATTTTTATTCACTCAAAAATATTTTTGGATAAAAAGCACTTGGAGAATAGAGGTTTATATGCATTCAGTGAGTGAGTTCTTTGGACTTCGGACTCCTCAAGTAGGAGTTACCGTTATTCAAACACAATAATGCCTATAGTTTCTATAGTGAATTATTTTTATTCAATCAAAAATATTTGTGTTGTGAGAACAACACTTTGGTTTTGTCGTTTTTTTTTCTTAGCATCCCGATTTCAGTTTATTCCTAGAAAGTGGTAAGGGTCTAACCTCTGTGGTTATTACGGAAAGTTTGGAACTTAGGCCGGATTGATTAATATTACTTTGGATTTTGGAAAACTTCGTAGAGCTCTTGTCTGGGACCAAGAAGGATGGGTTTTGCTTGTCCTTGAGCCAGAGTCTATTGCGTGTGAAGTGACTTGGAGTTTTATAGCCTATATCAGAGAGAACTATCTGAAGCTATGCAGTCAAGCTTTTGCTTCATCAAACCATGTTTCTGCTTTCGAGTGAAAAGCTCCGTTCTAGCAGACAAGCGGACAGGCACCAGTTTCAAATTGAAGATGGACTAAAATCTATCATTGCTAAATATATGAGGCAGTTTCCCGGCCCCACGGCCAATATAACTTCTTTGAGTGATAAATAGAAACAATTACAGAAACAAAAAGTGGGGACCGAATGTGCTGCCATCTATTGTTTCCACCCATTTCTGTTCGTGATTTTAGCTGAGTTTATCATTTGGTTTTCGCACTAAGGATTGCGGTAGAGAAACGGTATCAGATATGCCTCATAAAATTTAAAAGTTCTCTCATTGCTAAAGAAACTAGAGTTTATTGTTTGCTCCTTTCTAAGTGATGACGTTCGAAACTACGGCAAAAAAGTCAACTTCTGAACTAAGACAGATAGATTTTATTTCGGTGGCGGTCAATAGTTCTTGACGAGATGATCAAGGTATATATCATCCATTAGAAAAATTCCTTCGTGAGATAAACCATTTTGAAAGTTTAAAGGGGTTTACGACTTCAGTAGCAAGGTACACACTGAAATCAAAAATAGGCCGATACAGAAATGGTATCAGATGTGCCTTTCAAACTTTAAAAGTTCTCTCACTGCTAAAGAAATTAGAGTTTATCCTTTGTTCCTTTCTAAGTGATGACGTTAGAAACTGCATGCGGCAAAAAAGTCAACTTTTGAATTAAGACAGATAGATTTTTTTTCGGTGGTGGTGGATAGCTCTTGACGAGCTGATCAAAGTATATGTAATCCGTTTTTGTTAGAAAAATCATTCATGAGATATACAAGTTTGAAATTTTATAGGGCTTGACAATTTCAGTAGTAAGGTACACACTGAAACTAAAAATAGGCCGATACCAATTGTGAGACATTTAGGGGAGTTTTAAGCAGCAGTCGGGTCTTAGCTCATAATCTTCTTCGGCAATCAAGGGTTCGCAACTTTTGCTAGTTTGGTGTACCCGTTATTCGTTTCCGGTGTATTTGATGGTAAGACCAATTTGGTTCCAGTGGTATGATTCATGAGCAGGGCTTCCGCTTTTAGGGAGATTACCCTATTTTAGGGAGAAATCACTTCTTTTAGGGACATTTATTTTGACTATAGGGACAAAGAGAAATCTGGGGTGAAAAAGGATTTTCAGGAAAATCTTGGGTAAAGTAAGGATTTTCAGTGAAAGTTTGATTTTTTCAAACAAAAAGCTGAAAAATTCATCATTGTAATATTTCTTAGTGAAAAAGATCTAAAACTTCATGTTGAAGCATTGAACATGGTTAACTGTAGTGATGGATCAGCTGAGGGTCTGACTAACTGCATCAAACAGGTCATTGAAAAAAAACTCGATTCTCTGACAAAATTTTGCTGAATTTTATGCAGATACTACTAAAGTCATGCTTGGAGCCAATAGATCTGCTTCAATACTAATGAAAGCCATGGTGCCACATATCTTGAATGTGAAATGCTCGTGCCATCTTATTCACTTATGTTCATCCTATGCAGGCTTGTCACTTCCCAAGACACTAGAAGACTTGGCACGAAATATCTATGCCCACGTTTCCAGGAGTGCTTCCAGGCGAGATTTGTATGCCAAATTTAAGAAGTTCCATGAATGCAAAGCACTTCCAATACTTGCACCAGGACAGACCCCTTGGTTGTCCCTTCAGGTTTGCATAAAGAGGCTTACTGAGCACCTGGCTGCTCTTACTCATTATTTCATAGAAACCACGTTTGACGACCCAACTATAACTAATTACCTTATCTGGTCAACATTACAAAGTAAATTGACAAAAACATACCTTGAATTTATGGACTACTCTCTTGGCCTCTCTTATGATTTCAACACAGTTTTCCAATCTGAGCTTCCAATTCTTCATTCCCTGAAGGTAAGTTGCGTTAATAATGTTGCGTCAGCAAACTTGCGAATAATGTTGCGTCTAACTTAATGGAACTAGACTATATTGGCAGTATTGGTTTCTTTACCGAACAGAATCATTACCTTTCAAGTGAGTACCTGCCTTTAAACCAGACATATGTGGGAATAGCTGTAACCGATTCAATGCATGAACTCGTAAATGATCAAGAGCCAAGTAATAATATTGACCTCTTTTACCAGTCTTGTCGAAACTATTATATAGTCCTAATCAAGCAGATTCAATACCATTTCAAGTTTGAAGACGAAATTTTAGACAGCTCGGGATTATTTGAAGCAAGGAATGTAGGAAATTTGAAGCCAAAATCTGTAAGGCCACTATTTGCGAGATTTATTGTTGTAACAGAAAAGTGTTGCGTCCAAAAAACGGACGAAGAATGGATATCTCAGGCAATGACCGATGTGACTGAGCTACATTTGGGAGATGCCCAACTTGAAGACCTGTCAGTTGAGCAGTACTGGATGAAGATACTTAGTCTGAAGACTCGCAGTGGTGAAATCAAGTACCCAGAATTGTGGAAGCGTATATCACTGATGTTTTCGTTACCCTTTAGTAATGTACCAGCTGAGCGTCCGTTTAGTCTCCTTAAATTAATCAAAAAAGACATCCGAAATAGTTTCGAGAACGTCACACTAGTCTTACTTATTCGAGTCAGCTACTGGTTGAAAAACGAAGATAAAACTTTATCAACTGTCAGCATACCGAAAGCCTCTGTTAGCTTCAAGACAAAAGCAAACGCTACGTGCGATGAAGTGCTAAGGAACTTTTTATTGGTTCTCGATAGTGTAAAAGATTTTATGTATATCATTATCTGAAGTAAAAAATACACTTTGATTCTACGTTACGTTTTTCGTGTAGATTTTATGAAAATATCTCTTTGTTCTAGGCAGAAAAATAGGGAGAAACCAGATCTAAAGACAAGGAATTTTAGGGAAAATTGATATAAAAATAGGGAAAATTCAAACCGAAAAGTGGAAGCCCTGCTTACAAACAATAATCGGCTGTTAGGCTACAATCACCTTCAGCAATGGGGAGTTGCAACTTTTGTCAGCTGGTGTACCTAGTGTTTATTTTAAGATCCTTAACATCTCGAGGAAACAAAACCAAAGTGGTGCTCTCGCAGCACTTTACTTGGTGAAGACGAACAAAGGCTGCTGCAACACCTCACGTTGACCAAGCAACGTAGATCTAGTTTTAAATAAAAAGCACTTGAAGAATAGAGGTTTTTTTATTCATTCATTGAGTCCGTTCTTTGGACTTCGGACTCCTCAAGCAAGAGTTACCGTCATTCATACACAGTATTTCCATTATATCAGTGAATAGTTGAAGACTTTTTAGATGGTGTACAAGGTGTTGTGGAAACTAAGAATTCTGTATAATCCAGAAAAATATAGGCTATTTAATGTAATAAAGTTGGAATAAGTCTTAATTGCTAATCAAGGATTATTAATTATTCCAGTCTTAATGTAGCCTAAAACCATTTGATTTTGACTTTTATTGTAAGCTAAATACAATGGAATAAAAATAAAATCATAATTTTCGGAATCAGACATCCTGATTTTCCTGAATAACTAGTTTCTCCTCAAATTACTTGTATTATACCAGCTACTAGCGTGATAAAGTCCGTGTGAATCATAAAAACACTTGTACCTGTTAAAGGACAATATGAAGTCTCATCAACTGGCTTTCAAACGATTTCAAGTCCTCATTTTTGGCGTTTGAAGTCTTTTGCCAGGTCATCAGAAAATTTTACCCATTATTTATCACAAAGAGAAAATAAAGAGAAATCCTAAAGAGAAACTTAAAGAAAAAAAAGACATGTTACTTTCTTATATCTGCGTAGTAAAAAGCGTTCTTTACTTTCATTGGTTTTTACCCACAATTCACTAACATTATTATTTAAGCATAAGGAGAAGGGGAGGCAGTTTTCCTACTTAAGTAATTAATATAGATAAGTACTTGAAAGAGGCCCTAACCCTACCCATCCATCCAATTACATAGGTCTAACAGCATAACCATACACATTCAACTGCAAAGAATGATCCATGGACAGGCAGTCGTAAGTAAGTAAGTATACGTCGTCATATAACGAATAATTAAAACTATAAATCAAACAAATAGTTCGAAGGCGACACAAGATTTTTAGTCGCAAGATTTTTTCAAATAGTCCTTCTGATTCCTCTGGTTTAATATCTATACCTCGTGGGACTGTGAGAATCTAACGGAAGAGGCAATGTGGCTAGAAATCTATACTTCTGACCACCTTCTTTAAAATTGGTAAGAGATTCTCCGTTGTTGAAATAAGCCTCATCTCACAGCACTAAGATAAGCCAACTTTGAACAACGCATCTATTAAATTACTGTTTTACTCCACAGCAGAAGAATCAGGGGGGGGGAGATGGGTTAGAAGACCAGGTACTGACTATTTACCTCCATTAATATATATTAAAAACTCCTGCATTGTTTCACTTTAAGCGTGTTGTGGCATGTATTCTTATCTGCTACAAACCTGGCAAGGAGAAAGGAGGGGGTGATTGAATCACTATGGGGTTTTCTTTTGGGACACACAGTAATATTGAAGTTGTCAAATCCCTAAAAATTTTAAAAATTGTGTATGATAAATTAATTGTTGAACAGATTAGCAAAAGTGATGTAATATACTTTCATCCGCACCAGGAACTTTTATTTGTGTTGGCGGAAAAAAACAAATAGTTATCTCACTTCAAAAGTTGATTTTCTTCCTATGAATCATTTATCACTGAGTAAGGACTAAGGAGTAACCTCCAATTTCATTGGCAACGAGAGACCTATTGAAGTTCAGGAGGAACACGTGATACCATCCTCATACCTCAGTTCTAAATAACGGGAATCAAATAACAAAATCAACCTAATTGGCTTATAACAGTAGAAGGCAATACTTTTCGCTGCCAAAAAATCTTTTAATGATCGGTTCACCATGTTTATTGTGGTCATTGTCTATTTGATTTAAGTGGATTGAGGGAACTTGATCTCTCTTTTTACAAAACACACTAAAGACTGCACTTGGTGGAGCTTGCAACTTGGCGCAACAAGTGCAAGTTGGTCGTGACTTTTTACAATTTTGTTTCTCCCAGTGACCAGCACCATTGCTCGCATCTAATCTAGGCCAGTAGAGCTCTCCAAGATTTGTCAACTTGGCTGTCGTTTTCAAGAAGATCCATAAGCCTTGACGTTTTACAATAAATCATAAATGTTTTTGAGAATAACCATTGCTGCTTTGCGAACATTAAGGTGAAGCTTTCAAGGACTCTTTGGCAGATGCTGAAGTAAATCAAAAAGTTTTAGGGTCCATTTTAAGATCCAGTAGAGATTGGAGGGCAAGCAGCTCTCCTCCCAGACCCATTTATTTTCCAAAAAACATCCCGTCAACACAGCCATTTTGTTCAGCACATTAGAACTCTACAGTAATTATGTCTCATGGGATTTTGGGTATGTCAACCCCCCAAAATTATGCAACCGGCCAATAATGCTTTGAATTAAATTTTGCGTTATAACTGAATCAAGAGGCACTGTGTGTATATTTACTAAAACACACTAAAGACTCTATGCAGCTTGGTCATGACTTTTTACAATTTTCTTTTTCCCAGTGACCATTAACTTTGCTCAATCCTAATCTAGGCTAGGAGAGCTCTCTAAGAATTCTCGACTTGGCTGTCGCTTTCAAGAAGTACCATAAAACACTGAAGACTTGAGCTAGAAAATATTTGGAAAATTTTTGCTGTTTTTGGAATTTGATAAAATTGAATGTTTTTGAAATAAATCTAAACACTTTTGAACACTTTAATAAATGACAATGTACTCTCGTAGCTAAGCCTTCGAAGTTTTTAGAGCACATCGACTACTGTCGAAATACGGTCAGTCAGCCGGGTACCCAGAACAATCCGTAGGAAATTCTTCTGGAAAACATCTAGT
The DNA here is from genome assembly GCF_032884065.1 of Artemia franciscana. Lineage (NCBI taxonomy): Eukaryota > Metazoa > Arthropoda > Branchiopoda > Anostraca > Artemiidae > Artemia > Artemia franciscana. Next base: position 28,757,329 of record NC_088878.1, on the reverse strand, counting down.
AAATTTTCATCTGCTTTTTCGGAGCGCCCAAGCTTCAGAGCCATATTTGGCCACTGTCATCACTGTAGCTTCCAATAGTGGTTTGCAGACTTATCTTCCTATTCTTCCAAACTTTTTTTTTAACTGATAAAAAAAGCCCTGAGCCTTAGCTATTCTACTTTAAACATCTTCACTGCTCCCACCGTCTTTACTAATAATACTACCAAGGTAAGTGAATCTGCCAAACTGATCAATCTTTTCGTTATCCAACGTCACCTTTTCATCTTCACTTATTCCTAGCCTCAGTGACTCAGTCTTCTTCATATTAATTTTCAAGCCTATTCTAGCATCCTGAACTCGCCAAACCTCTAAAAAGTCATTCGTTTTGTTCAGACTTTCATCTAATATGCTTAAATCATCAACATAGTCTAAGTTTTCCCTCCCCATTTGATTCCGTGGTCTTTCATTGCCTTTCCTGTGCTCTTTAAGACGAAGTTCATCAAAACGATCCATATACAGGAGGATAGAACACAACCCTGCTTAACTCCTGATTTAATACAAAACCAGTTGCTAACCTCATTTCCTACCTTAACCGCAGCAGTATTATTCTCTTACATAGCACAAATCCCTTTAAAATGTATTTTTCTGGGATACCATACAAGGATAAGACCTTTACTAACGCTCTTCTATCAACAGAATCGGAAGCTTGCTCATAATCGATTAAACTGAGGACCAAAGGTGTTTGACTTCTCAATTATTAACCCAAGAGTGAAAACTTGGTCGACACATCCTCTACCTTTTTTAAAACCGCACTGCTCTTCCCTTAAAACTTTGTCTACAGCATCTCTCAGTCTAAAAGGTATCATATTACTCAGTAATTTGCTACCTACAGAGACCAGACTGATGCCTCGATAATTACGAAACTCACTTTTGTCACCTTTCTTATACAGTGGTTTAATTAAGGTTTTCCTAAAATCATTAGGTGCTTCCCCTTTTTCAAAAGTCATCTTCATAATCTTCAGTAGCTTATTCCTAACCTCAGAGCTACCATACTTAAGAAACTCATTTATCACACTATCAGCACCTGGAGCCTTATTATTGTTTAATCCTTTTAGTACTGTCGCTAATTCTTCCTCACTAAACAAATCTTCCTTCACATCCAAGGTATCACAAACTTTTTCATTTTCATCGATATCTTTTCCTGCAAATGTATCTCGGTTTAGCACATTCTCAAAATGTTCCACCTATCCTTATTTAGCTTTTTCTTTATCACTAATTGTGTCCCCATTTCTATCTTTAACTGGGACTAGTCCGGATTGACTACTCCCTTTCAATTTATTAACATGACAGTATAATATCTTACTATTATGCCGTCTAGCCGCATCTTCCAGATCCTCAGCAATTTTATCCATGGTCTCCACTTCAAATCTCCTTAGTTCATATTTTAATGTTTTCTCCACTTTCTTTACATTCCTTTTGTTTTCATATGACCTATCACTCAGATAATTCTTGTACAAACCGCTTCTACTCTCTATTAAACCTAAAAGCTTTTTCACTAATATTCCTAGTTGCAGTCTTAGCACTCTTCCCTAAGACACCAAGAGCAACTTCACAAATTGTTTTTCTAAAATTATTCCATCCATCTTCCACATTGTCAAATTTTAAACCCTTAAGTTTAGTATTCAACTGTTCATGGAAGTTTTTTCTCAAATTTTGATCCTGGAGTCTACCAACATCATAACTTTCCGGGAGGTAGTTACCCTTCCGAAATTTCAGCTTTAAATTAACCCTAGACACTACTGGATGGTGATCTTTACTTTTAACATCAATAACCGCACTCCTATAGACCCTAGTATCTTGGACTGATCCTGCTAGTCTTCGGTTTACAATAACATAATCAACAAGGTTTGCTGTCTTACCATCACGTGAATACCATGTCAACTTATGGGCAATTTTGTGACCAAACAACGTATTGGTTATAACTAGGTTGTTATACCTACAAAATTGAAAAAGTTCTATAGCAATTACTGTTTTCTTTTCCTACACCAAATTTACCTAGGCTAGAATACCATCTATTATTTCTACAAACCTGGCCATTAAAATTTCGTAGCAATAACGCCATATTTCTACCTGTTACCCTGTATTTCCTCCTGTAACTGTAAGTAAAATTCATCTGAGTCACTAGCATCTCCATCAGTTGGTTCAACAGGGGCGTATGCTACTATAACTGATATCCTGAACTTTTTAGTCATAAAATGAGCAATTAGTATTCTATGATTAATACCTTCCTAGCCTAAGCAAGACTTACTAGCTTCCTTATTCATCATGAGCCCTACTCTCTGTCTATGTACCCCATCCTTCCTGCCTGAGTAGACAAATTCTATGTCACCTAATTTCATACTTGCTACCCCTGGGATATGAGTTTCTCAGACTCCTAATAAATCTAGTTCAAACCGTTTGAATTCGTCAGTCAAAATGTCGATGCGACAGTCATTTTTTAACGTCGTAACATTCCAAGTTCCAATTTTCATGTTCTTTAATTCTTTAAAATTATTTTGGCCTCAGGAAAATCAATGATTCCGGATACCAGTGCAGGACGGGGACCAACATATTTACTCAAGTCTACACTGAAGCGTTTAAGCCGGCTGACAACCGGACAGCAAGATGTCCCTGGGACCTCCAGTAAGTTGGAGTCTTTGTGCAATCCTGGGCCCATCTTGGTCACAACATGGTTTTCAGCACATGGCGATGCTCTTCTATCAACAAGAGTCGAAATCCTGCACAGACAGTCCCAAGCCTATTACCTCCGACTCATTATATATTCATGCCTACGAAAATTATGCTACTACAGGGAGAAAACCCACCCGATAAAGCCCATCAAACAAGTCCAAGCCCAAAAGAATATCCAATAATCAGAATCCCGTGCGAGTGCGGTGTTGTTTACTAGGCTATGATTTCCTCAAGGGGCGCCACTCCTCAAGTGGGGAAAGTTAACCGCAAGTTTCCCAGTCTTGCAGGTATGCCGAAAGAGTCAAGGCAGCCCTTTACAGAGGCCGTTGTCAAATCTGGATCTTACGCCCTGCCGCAGTTGTCCTCCTATATAGGATCCTCCCACGATGGCGTTCTGCATCACCATGCAATTTGACCCATTACTGGGAGAAGGTTTGTAACTCATGTGATGTGTGGACTCGCCAGTGGGCCCTCTTGAGTGTACATTTGAGGGGCCTTCTTCCTCCCCCACATGTATTTATGACCCCAGGAAAGGGTGTCCCAGTTTCTACTATGAACCCCCAGGGAGAAGGTCCTTCTTGGTCTGTGCCTCCTATGGAGGTACTCTACATATCTGTAGGGCATTCCTTTGACATCTATATATGTCGAGAATTGCGTTTTCTTCTGCTGAAAAGTCTATAAATCTTCATAGTTTGAACAATTTCCTGGACTTCAAACACGAACCACAGTTCCAACAAAATTTTGTTGACTTGTTTAACTTCCAGCAAAAAATTTTGCCGGAAATCTGATATAATTTTTTTAGAGTGCAAGCATGAAAGGCTTTATAGGAAGAGTTAATTAATTTGTTTGATAAATTTATTAGTTACTCATCCATCAATTCTATTTTGTTGCTGCTTTATTGACTTTTCTGTAACTTACCATAAAATTACGCAACGTAACATTCTAAAGAAATTTTGAGTGTTCTTAGCCGTACCAACTTTACGAAAAAAGTTCGATCCGTAAGATTACGTAACGTGTCATAAAGTATTGAAAAAAACTATATGACATTAAATCATTTATTATAACCTCAAAGAACTATATCTAGAAGGAAGACAAATGTCATAGAAAACATATAAACTTTGAACAAAAGCAAAAAAAATGTTATTAATAGTAAAGAAAAAAAGCAAATTTTCTATAAAGAAAATGATATTAATAATTTCAACAATTTGCTGGACTTCAAACATGAATTACAGTTTCAACCAAAAAATCAAATTTTTTTCACTTGTTTAAATTCTAACAAAAAATTTTGCCGGAAATCTGATTTTTTTTTTTTACTGTGAAGGGCTTTATAGACTTTTTACATGAAAGGCTTTATAGGAAGAGTTATTTAATCTGTTTGAAAAATTTATTAATTACTCATCCAACAGTTGTAGCTGCTTTATTGACTTTTCCATAGCTTACCATAAAAATACGTAGCGTAACGTTCTAAATAAATTTCGAGTGTACTTAGCAGTACCAACTTTACGAAAAAAGCTCGATCCGTAAGATTACGTAACGTATCTTAAATTATTGGAAAAAACTAGACGATATTAAACCATTTATTATAATCTTAAATAATTTTATCTCGAGGGAAGACAAATGTCATAGAACACATGAACTTTAAAGAAAAGCAAAAAGTGTTTTTAAAAGTAAAGAAAACAAAAAAGGAAATGTTCAATAAAGAAAATCGTAATAAATAGGGTGACATACTTTACTTGCTGATTAGGTTCCTCAGGGATAGCTACAGCAGTGAGTACCAAATCATCTTTATTATCACTGTATCACTTTAGCGCCATGTTTTCAATTCAAAGTTTTTGCAAATGATGATAGTTACCGTTTTCTGCGGTTATATTGTGTTGCTTTATAGGAAATTAGCGTTGCAGAGAGGAGGGAAAATTTTTGATGAGGAGGAGAATAAGCGTAAGACCCCTAACATGAAACGTAACAACCTTGCAATAAAATGTAATTCAAAGTCTTTGTTTTTCTATTGGTTGTTACAAAATTATTCATTTTTTAGGGTATTATCACATTTTGTCATTGTTGCCATATTTAACTGCGAAAATAGTTAAAAGTAATAAGTTATTTTTGACCACGCTTATCGTCCGAAAAAATTCAACCATTAACAATCTGTTGATTACGGAAGATAACTACACCTTCCGGAAAAGCCACATTTCTTAAGCTGCTTAGTGCTATATGTTTTCAGCTTATTTTTGTTGATTTTTTACCCAAGTAATTAGTTTTACCCAACAATTAAAATAGTGCTGGCTACTACCAAAAACGGTATAACTGCATACTACATTTGTATAACTATCTATAACTATTGTATATACTATATGGCTATACAAACTTCTGCCTCCCACAACTCGCCGACTGTCAAATCTCAATTTCACTGTCTTTAGTACTCAAAGAATTAGCTTATAGTTGTTTAGAAAAGTACTAAATATTGGCTGTGTTTCTCTTTTAGTTCTAATTTTCATTCTGGACCCAAGTGCAATGATTGGTGCTGCGCAAATTTTGGAAAGTTTTCAGTTAAGGAGTAGCAGTCAACCTGTATTGATTTTTTTGTACACAGATGATCTCAATGTGCCTTACTTCGTTCATCCAGTGCTATCGTCATTGTCAAACACTACTGACGTTTTTGTTCTGTCCCACGATGTTCTTCATCCTTCTTTACCCAAGGTTTGTTTATATTGTATAGAGGGTTGTTGTACTCAAAATTTATTTCTGGCGTCTAAAAGTGAGCTAGTTTTATAGATATGTAGTGCAGAGGTCAAGAAGCAGTAATTTGTGTTCGGTTTTAAAGCAAAATGATTGCCTTAATTAACTAATTTAAGTCCATTTCCAGAGTCAATTTTGTTTTAATGGATTTTCAACATGCCATGTTTAAAAAATGTGGAAGAAATTTTTGCTGCCGTTGTAAAAAAAATAGAAGCAGATAACGTGCAAAAATTTAATGGAGAATGCAAAAAATTTAATGTTATTAAATAAAAAAAATTTTAGCTGAAAATGAGGAACAACATTTAAACTTACAATGAACAGAAACTATTGATCTGTGAAGGGGGTCACACCTTGCTCAACACCTCGCTCATTACGCTAAAGTTTGACTTTTTGTTTTAATTATTTAGTAATGACTCCTGAATCGGAAAGGCTGTTTAATTAGAATAATAAGCTCTTTTAAAAGTTTTAAAAATACTTTAGTGCAAAGAGCGAGGTACTGAGGAGGGGGTTGCCCCCGCAAAAACTGAAAAATTTCTTCTTGTTTCAATTTTTAACGTTGCTCCTTACTTTCAGTTGAAAAAAAACAGAAAAAAATTATTTAATTTCTGATCGTTTTTAAATGATGCTGGGAAATCTGGCTCCGCGTTCATTGGAAATATCCTTCCCCACCAAATAATCCTCCATAGAAAGATCCTCCCGTGTAGTACTTCACCAAAGAGGTCCCCCTAAAAATCGTCTGTGTACATCCTAATAACAAATACAATAGATACAGGCACGTACGCAGGAATTTTTTTCGGGGGGGGGGCCAAAACCTTCGAAACAGCAGATTTAAAGTGGCACTTTTCTTATTTAGTAACTAAATAAATTCAAGAAGCACGAATATCTGAAAATACAGATTAACTTTAATCTGTAGTATTGTAGCGGATGGGTGGAATTTTTGGTAGGGGGAACACCATTTTTTATCTCAATGAATTCAAGTGTTTTTGCCTGAAAATACAAAAAAAAGGAAATCGTTTTGAGGGTGGCCTGTAAAAAAAAGAGAAAAATGATCTCTTTTATTAGGAAGATAATTTTGTAAGCCATATTGGCATACCATCACGAAAACAAAAGAGAAGAAAAATGAAAAGGGGGTTGTCTAAGGCCAACGAAAATGCTGGAGACAACCAAAACGGATATGATACGAATGTCCATTTCGTATTTCGTCAGCTGTTACTTGATTGTAACGACTAGCAAACTAACCTTTGGGACGAGAAAGGCCTTAAAAACGCATAAGAAACGCCTTAGCGCATACTAGTTGGGGAAGACGAGAGAAAAATTATTTTTTTTTCCTCTCCCTGAAACTAAGTCTGTTACCTACTCTTCCCACCGAAGAAAATCTTTCCCTGAAATTTTGAGCTTAATCTTGTGACTGTAAGAAAAAAACATTGTATGCTTAGCAAATTATGTATAAGCCCAAAGACGTTACAGAAAAGGAGAGATAATTCTTAAATCCCCCCTGACTTCAACTCTATGCGAATTTAATCCTTGATTTTTCTTATTTTATAGGACATTTATAGTTGTGAATGTTTCCACTTAACGAAGTCAAAAAATCAGATTTTATTTTCGATGTTCTTTTTGCTTTAGAATTAACAGTCAAAATTAATATCGTTTGATTTATATAGCATAAAAGTCTGTAATTTTGAATTTAGCTTTGATTTAGTGGTTAGAATTGTTTGAATAGATTCGTAATTGGATTTAATGATCGAATTTAGTTTGTTTGTGATTTTATTGGTTATTTGAATTTAGTTTCGTTAAAACCTTGCATACATGATTAAGCTGTTGAAAAGGGAAAGCCGTGTATCTGCTTCCACGTAAATCTTGCGACCGACCGTGAGTAGAGTTGCCTCTTACTTAAGAAAATCACGACAATATTCTTTAAAATCACGTAACTAGGGCAAAAAAAATTAAAATAGAGACTGCAATTTGTTTATTGTCAAGAATTTGAAATTCGAAATTTTTGTTTTTCATTTAGTACTTTTCAAATTAATTTTTGGATTCGTGAAACTATGCCGAACAAATCAATAATCAAATATCCACAAGAGATATGACTAGAGGCTAAAATTATAATAAGATCACTAAAGAAGAAAAGCCAATGGAAAATAATGAGTTTCTAATGCTAGCCAAAAATCAATAAACCTCCGAAAATCCCACAAACAAAAATTTTGATTTTTAACATTTCTGAAAATTTTTCTATTTTTAGTTTAGCATTGGAAACGTGAAACTAAAAACACTGGACAAACAAAAATAACACTAAAAAATCAATCGAACAACAAAGTGAGAAACGTTGTAGACTCTGTAATATCACTACCGAAAAATTTCCTTATACAGAAGACAACTGCGGGTACCTAAGACCTTACTCAGAAAAACCAGAAGTTCTTGTCATTGCTCGTTGCTATTTATTTACAGAACGGACATACACTTAATAAAGATTAGCTTATGATTAGTTAGAAAAACAAGAATCCTTTTCACAAAAGAAAAGAAAAAGCAATTTCATAAAATGTCAATATGATTTTCGGGATTCTTCAAATGCAATAACAACAGTAATTTGATGACAATTTAAAAGACAATTAGATTCAAAACTTCTAGAAGATGTCGCTGAATTTGAACATTGCAAGATGATTGGATTGGGACACGAGGCTCATTTATTTGTTATGGAGTTACAAGGTCAAGAACTCAGTAGGTACCAATGGCCAAGCAAATAATAAAACTAAATCTGAACACGCTATGTGTGTGTATATTGTCAAAATAGCGTATTTCAAAATTGATTTGGGCATTAATTTGGAACTTTCAGAGAAAACATAAAGGGGAAGATCATACCACCAAAAGGCAACATGTGCACACTACTGCGAATACTCCTGTTACTGCTACATTTACTACTGCTACTATTACTACTGTTATTGCAACCACTTTTAGGGCTAAGAGCATTGAGATGAAAATTTCAAGAACAGAAGGACTGAACATGCCCTCTGTATGCAGGTTGTCAAAAGGGTGTAACAGCAATGTCTTAGGAACAGTTTGGTGTGTGAATTTGAACTAACAGAGCTTTGTGTTAGGGATATTAAACTAGCCAAAAGACAATATTTGCTTCCTAATAATACTGCTTCCACTAATTCTACTGCTGCTGTTACTATTATTACTGCTTCTGATACTACTACTAGCACTAAAGCTTATGCCACTAAGATTAATAGTACTGTTGCTATTACCACTACTGCTACTAAAACTGATGATATTAAGGCGAAACTTTTGAGATAAATAGAAACTGTATGGAGCTAAATCGAAAAACACTATGCCCACACAGGTTTTCAAGCGGACGCATTAAATATGCTTCAGGATTGGTTGATGGTATGCATTAAGCTGAACATTTCAGCTTTTGTTGAAAGGGATGTTGAAGAAATCAAAGGTGTTATCTGCATACTGCTACTAATGCTGCTACAACTGTTGCTACTGCACAAGCTTAGGGTATTAAGGTGAAGCTTTTAAGGAATATTGAGGTGGATATTGACCTACATCAAAACAAGCTATGAGCATGCGGACTATCAAAAAGGTGGCAAAGCAATATCTAAAGAACAACTTATTTTATTAACTTATACCTTTTGGGGTAAATTTTGGGGACTTTGAACTAGCCAGAAGGCAAAATGTGTATACTTTTAATGCTACCATTACAGTTACTGTAACTAATGGAGCTATGGGTAGTAAGATGAAACTTATAGAGAACGTTTAGGAGTTTTAATTAAACGAAAAAACTGAATGCATGCAGGTTTTCAAAAGGGGATATAAGCAATATCATAGGCATATCCATCCTATAATAGTTAGAATTATCATTGAAAGTTTTAAAGGAGCTAATTCGACTCAAAATAAAAAGTCAAAAATATAACAGTTCAAAATAGGGATGAAACTTTTAATAGACAGTGAAACAAATATAAAATTTTTTAACTGGATATTTCGAACACATAGACAGTATCCATCATCAGTAGTAAAACATTTTACCGCTGATTATGGACACTGTTTATGTGTTCGAAATATCCAGTTAAAAATTTTTATATTTGTTTCGCTATCAATTAAAAGCTTTCATCCCTGTTTTGAACTGTTATATTTTCGTCATGGAAACTCAATTTGGTCTTCGAAGTTATCTAAATAAAAGGTCATGAGGCCCTTTTTAAGACTGAAAAGAGAATGGAGGGCAAGCAGCCCTTCTCTCAAACCCATGCATTTTCCAAACGTATCCAGTCAAAACTTTCAGACAGCTGTTTTATTCAGAATAGTAAAACAGTACAGCAACTATATCTTTAGAGATATTAGGTATGTCAACCCCTCACAATACTGCAATTGGCCCATGGCCCATTATGCTTTAAGACTAAATGTTGCTTGAAAATAAATCAAAAGGCATTGCGTTTATGGTTGCCAATAAGACACCTCAGCAAAATATTGAAATCGACTGGGCGTATTAAGTTGAAATATTTGGGATACTACTATTTCTTCATCTGCTCTTAGAATTTAAATAAATAAAAATAGTGTAAGTGTATCCAGGTTGTCAAAGAGCATATATAGAAACTTTTGGAAATTATATTAAGTTACATTTTTCAGGTAAACTTCAGAAGCTATAGAATTAAATAAAAAATACTGTTTGTGTCAGGATTAAAATTCGTTGAAAAAGCTTTTTAACACATAAACAGCAGCCCATATTAAGAATTCCCATAGAAAAAACTGAAAAGATATGACATATTGTTTTTTCCATGAAAAAGATCATGTCAATAAAAAGTTAACAAATATCAATCAATAAGTTTTTTGCATAAAACCAGCGTTTCAAAGAAACGTAAAGAGCTTTATTAAGCCAAGAATAAGCAAAAAATACTCATGCTGATTTTTGCTCGGTTTGAGTTTGACTCGGCCCTTTATTATGAATTCTGTTTGTTTTGAGTTTCATTTATTATTAATAGTGATTTGTGGTAGTTTAACGCTTGGAAGATTATTTGACTTTATTTCTGCTCACTCTTTGGTTAATGACACTCTTTACATTTGTTTGAAAATTTTATCTTGTGGAATTTTTTTTTAATTAATAACATAAAAAGAGAGATACGACATAATAAACACCAATAAGCTTACATTTTTCAACACAACTATTTATATAATGCGTGTAGGAAGACCCCTAAAACAAAAATTCACCATTGTTACAAATGATGATTCCATCGAATCACCTGACCCATCATGCGGCGAAAAGATATACCACAGAGGAAATACGCGGTTAAAAGATCAGTGACAGTGAGAATTACACCTAAAACAAAAATTCACAATTGTTACAAATGATGATTCCATCGAATCACCTGACCCATCATGCGGCGAATAGATATACCACAGCGAGAAAAAGGAAATACACGGTTAAAAGATCAGTGACAGTGAGAATTACACCTAAAGCAAAAATTCACAATTGTTACAAATGATGATTCCATCGAACCACCTGACCCATCATGCGGCTAAAAGATATACCACAGCGAGAGAAAGGAAATACACGGTTAAAAGATCAGTGACAGTGAGAATTACACCTAAAACAAAAATTCACAATTGTTACAAATGATGATTCCATCGAATCACCTGACCCATCATGCGCCTAAAAGATATACCACAGCGAGAAAAAGGAAATACACGGTTAAAAGATCAGTGACAGTGAGAATTACACCTAAAACAAAAATTCACAATTGTTACAAATGATGATTCCATCGAATCACCTGACCCATCATGCGGCTAAAAGATATACCAAAGCGAGAAAAAGGAAATACACGGTTAAAAGATCAGTGACAGTGAGAATTACACCTAAAACAAAAATTCACAATTGTTACAAATGATGATTCCATCGAATCACCTGACCCATCATGCGGCTAAAAGATATACCACAGCGAGAAAAAGGAAATACACGGTTAAATGATCAGTGACAGTGAGAATTACAAGCAACCATGACAAAGCAATTATCAGAATGTGTCAACAATGGAGTGGAAAACAAAAATTGTGCTGTTTGAAGACAAGCCACGGCAAAAATTATACCGAGTCAAAAATGAATGTAAAAACAACACCATCACAATCTTCGACACCAACAAAAAGTGACGAAACACTCAGTACAAATCTACAAAGATAACATGAACAACGCAACTCTTTATTACAAGTCATTGGGATCCTTCAACGTTATATATGTCTCGTGGGATTTTCCAAAGGAAGGAGTAGCAAACAAAAATCACTCATTTGGAGGTTGTTACTGGCAACGAGAATCCGTATATATAAGCTTACAACTTTCCTGAGTGCAGGGACACGTATCAAAATCAGCTAAATAGTTATTTTTCTTAACTGGCATACTGACATTTCTGGCCACTAAAAATGATCTACAAAGGTCACAATTTTAATGAAGACTTTGTATTTTTCTCATGGTGGTTGTATCTAGCCAATGGTGATGCCAAACAATCAAGAAGGCTCACAGAGGCTCACATTGTCTGCGGTTACAAGATAAATGACAACGGGAATCACTATAGACAAGCCTGTTGCGTAGCAATGACAGAGTGTGGCTAGGAAATCGGAAAGATAGTTTATTATCTTCTTAAAACTGGCAAATTCATATATCTGGACACAAAAATAATTTATATACGTCAACCCTTTAAGAAACAGCTCGTATTTTCCCCAGGGTGTCTGAATTAAACCTGTCATGATGTCGTGCCTTGAAGACAAGACTCAAACTATCCGCGGTTAGAAGACCAGCGACAGTGAGAATCCTTATAATGAAGCCTGCCACGTGCCGAGTGCCAGTACTACACGTATATTTGAATAATAAAAGGATTGAACTTGAACGTGAGTAGCTCCTTGCTTTCAGTTCGTTACCGTGAACTATATGATATTTTTCGTACTAGACGCAAGATAAAGATGTAGCAATATCTACTTTTTCGTGGCTTATTTTGCACGGAATTTCGTCTCTAAATTACTATGACAACTGCAGAAAATAAAAAATAAATTAGAAAGTTTCTTGTCTATAGAATTAACTGTATCTCACATACTATATGAAACGTGCTTTGATCGAACGAAAATACGAGTCATCCTTCAATCTTCCATAGCCCTCATAATTAAGTTACAAACCGTCCACAACTTAAAGCTGCATTTTCTCTGCTATTATTTGTCTTGGTAACAGGAGTTATTCTCTTCCCACTCATAATCTCGCAAATAATATGAACTACTTCCATCAGTAACAGTTAAATTCGACGAGTTTCAGCCATTTATTACTTCTAGGGAAACAAACTTGACAATTTGGAAATGGCATTACTTGTTTCCAGCATAATTTTAGAGTCCTCAAGAAAGACTCACATCAAATTCTCTTTCAACCTGCATCAGATTGTCAACGGAACCTCCACGGTTGTTCTTACTTTTAATGATGAAAAGCTGAACACAATCAGGGAGCCACTATGGCTTCGTGGTACCCGTCCCCTAGCAGATTTGTCATGTAATGGAACAGACGGTGTCTGTGAAAAAATTTACGGTGAGCTTATAATAGTTTTCGTGCTTTTTATCTATTATACATAAAAAATGTCTATAAATGAACTGCTTTTTGGATGAATGTGAGATGGGTTGATGGCTGGGTATTTGATATAGGTTTGGTGTAACAGTATATACTTTTAATCCAGTGGGATAATTTTAACATTTTAAGTTCTTAAAAGAAGTTACCATTAGATTTTTTTTTCTTTTTTTGTGTTAGCCCAAAGATTATTCATCAAATATTTTTACGGAAAATCTTGATTCAGGGAAGGAGTTTCAGATTTATTTAACAAATTTTAAGGGGTTAATTTGTATGTCTGTTTGATTGTCAGGCCCCCCTTCACCTTGCTTAATTCATCATATAATGGAAAAGATGGTGTTTCTGAACTGTTTTATGCTAAAAAATTCAAAGATATCCTATCTAAGTTTAAGAGCCTTCAAGGTCAGGATTTCAAAAAGTGGTGTCTGCATGCTTCCAAAAATGCGCTGAAGGTTCAGACATCAGAGTGATTACAATGTTTTGGAGAATCTCTCCTATCACTCATGGATTTTCGAGTTATGGAAGTTTAAATAAGTTTCACTTCAGGAACCATGTAAAATATTAAAATTATCTTATTAAAATTATCTTATAGTTATTATCAAGTCAATTATTGTCTTTTCTGCTAAAAAGTATCTTAGTAAGAAAAAAAATATGGTATCTTTCAATATCAAAAACCATCTTAAAAGTTTTCTATTTTTCTGATTCTCATTGTGCATTTCAGAGGCTCTGCTATAGCGCTGACTATTTGTGCCCTTTTTTTCTCCTGGACGCTCTTTATATAACTGTTGATAGTAAAAATTCGAGAGGAGGCTAATTTGACAGGAAAATGACAGTTTTTGCATGTTTTCAAGATTTGAAAGCAATTGGAGGGTAATCAGTCTCCCCAGCATGCCCTTTTTACTAAAACCTCCTCTTTGGCCTCCCAGATATCCATTCAAATTTTGATATAGCCATTATATTTAAAATAGCTCTGGCAAATGCCATGAACACCACGTATCCTGGGGTAAAGGATGTAGATAATGTTAATGCTAATTGTTGATTAATAGAGTTTTAATATAAAACGGGGGGGGGGCTTACTTTCTCCTGAGTGTATGATTGGCCTGAAATTCTGACGGCTCATCCTCTGAGATAAAGGGATCACCTGTTTTGTTTCCGGAAGGGTTGAGAAAGGAGCCTGGAATCGGGCAAACAAAATTTTTGCTCTTGATCATTTTGAACCTTACAGTCGTAAATCCTTGAGCCAAGAGGAACATAATGCACAATTAATAGTTGCTTTGAGGTACGCTCCTCCCCACTAAAAAGGGCCAAACTACTTTTTCTCAATCGGAATGAAATGTATGTCCCTGGGCTAAGAAGGTCCTATTACAGAAAAAAATGGTTCCCCCCAAAATCGGGCCCTAAGAAGGACCTGAAAAGGGTTAAACATCGTATTTCTCCGTTCGCTTCATATGATCACTCCTGTCACTTGATAAGGGGGCTCATACATGGGAAATGTGAACTTCTTGTATTTTTTTTAGACAAAACTTTTAAAGCCCTTTTCTGCTACTCCCCTCAACCCCCTGACATTGGATCAACTTTTCAAGATTGTGATTTTGCTCAGGAATATCAAAAGGTTCAACAAGAATGCCTCCGAAGTCTAAATCAACCCCGCAGCCTTAAGGGCAATTACCTTAAATTATGTAGATCACATAGTGCTAACAGATAGGTTCAGTTGAAAAAATGGCCACGTTTGGTCTTGGCTGTCCATTCACTAAGAGCTCTTAGGGATCGTTTGCTAGGCTGAAATTCCCAGAGTTTCTCAAGGGTAAACTCGGGGAACGGACATTCGAGCCTGATTAAATCAATGGAAAATATGCATGGGCGAGTTTTCAGATTGTCTGCCGTACGTCATAAATGATTTACGGAATGGGATTGTAACTTTCAGAACATGTTGGAAAAAGGAAGGGAGAGTTCAGGGAAACTAGAAAATTCTGTGTTGGGAAGGGTAAGAGACTGAATAGTTTTACCTGCTTTAATGACTTCTTTTTTACCAAAATACATATCCAATTGGGAACTGTTTTTTTTTATGTCATAAATTTGCAAAACGTGTCACTACTTTCTACGTTTGCGTCCCAAATTTTTAGAGCGTATTGCTGTTTTGTCCATCTATGTTATTGTGTCCCTGCATACGAGAACGTTGGGAATTGCTTCATTTTTTAAATAAGTTTACAAAATTTCTAAGACATGTTACTTTTGTATCATTGTATCCCTACACCTGAGAATGCGTCCTTTTCACGTAAAATGTGTCCACTCACTAGCCCTGCCTATAGCGGAAAAACTTCAAAGAGCCATTCTGGAATCAGATAGTAACAAGGAGCGACCCGGCTCAATAGTGACCAAAACTCTAAAAAATGGAATTTTTATACCAATAGCTACATCAAAAGAATTGCATTTTAATGCTGATTTTAAATATATAAGTTTCATAAAGGTTTTTCTTACCCATGAAAAGTTACGAGCCTGAGAAAATTTGTCCTATTTTAGAAAATAGGGGGAAACAACCCCTAAAAGTCATAGAATCTTAACGAAAATGACACAGTCAGATTCAGTGTATCCGAGAACCCTAATGAAGAAGTTTCAAGCTTCTATCTATATAAATGTGGAATTTTGCATTTTTTGCCAGAAGCCAGATCACAAATGCGTGTTTATTTGTTTGTTGTTTTTTTTTCCAGGGGTGATCGTATCGACCCAGTGGTCCTAGAATCTTGCGAGAGGGCTCATTCCAGAGGAAATGAAAAGTTCTAGTGCCCTTTTTAAGTGACCAAAAAATTGGAGGGCACCTAGGCCCCCTCCCATGCTAATTTTTCCCAAAGTCACCGGATTGAAAAATTTTGAAAGGGGCTGTTCCCTTCTCAACGCCCCGCTCTTTACGCTAAAGTTTTTTACTGTTTAATAAAGTAGAATTGAGAGAAAGAGTCAAACTTTAGCGTAAAAAGCGGGGCGTTGAGAAGGGAACAGCCCCTTTCATACACGGAGTAATTTCTGTTCCTTTTAAATTTTAATGTCGTTCCTTACTTTCAGTTTAAAAAACTAGTTTTTTTTTTATTTAATCTCTCTAGTAATCAGCTTTTCAAAAGTTACACTATCAGCTATCAAAGCTAACTAAGCTAAGAACTTGGTTATAAATAAATAAATGAAACAGTTGTATATTGTATATGTCAGATAGAATAATTTTTAAATTTTCAGCGTAGTTTTTAATATCAATTTAAATAATCGGTTTTCAAAAACATTTTTTAAAACGTAAATTAAGGTTAAAAAATCTTTTCCAATAATATTATTAGGGTATATGGCTTATTAATCTATTTAAAAGCAACTAAAACGCACTTTATAGAAATTTAAAGCTGGAACGAGGAGTCAACACAGACAACATGTTGCTACATGGTAAAGTTGCTACTTAGACATTATGGTAACGGCTTCATTTTATTATTTACATGGTTGCTAAAAGCAAGGGCCATGAAAATATCAAGATCTATGACCATAAAAGTGTGCGTTTAGTGTCATCTCTATTTATCGGAAAGTGATTATGGTGTCATTATAATTTTTGCGTCGCTGTAGGTGCTAGGAATTAAATCAAACGAGGAAAAATTGGTTCTGTTTCAGATTGGCAGCCAAGATGGCTGAAAAGTATCATCAAATAAGGAATGTTTTTAAGGATCATCTGTAAAACTTTTTATAAAGAAAATTATCGGCATTATAGTTTGGGGTCTCCGATTTGTCATTAGCTCCTTCCTCAATCCTTATCTCGAGAAGGGAAACTGTGCTTGTTTGGCTCCATGCTTGAGTTAGGATGTGCCTTCCGCAAACTTGCATAACCTAAAGTGTGATTACAAACAGCGACTGAAGGTAATATTGAGGAGTTTAGTGGCGCCTTTTGAGCAACTATAGCTTACTATGCCCCATAATTTTGCAACTGGGTTTTATTTAATAAATAATTTCTTCAGTTCAGCTGAGGAATTCCATCAGTGAATATCTCTTGAGTTCTGAGAGAATTACCGGAGGAAAGAAAACGGTTTTTGGTTATATTGACTGTCTGTTGAACTATTTATTTGGATAAAGTTCATTACGGATTTCTGAATACCGTGGATAATTTAGCAGGCTCTACAATCCACTGGGCCACCATTCCAACAAAAGTGATCGCCACTGCATTCGTGGGCCCACGGTAAGATAAGTTTCTTTTCGGATCATTTATATATATATATTTTTGATCATTATTTTTAAAATGGTGTGTTTTGAAAAGGGGGACTTAGCTTTGGCGCAGTTCAAAGGATATCTACTTTAGCGTATTGCAAATGTTGTTAAGTCAAAAGAATTCATACTTAAGTTTACCGTTTTTTGCTGCAGATCTCATGATTTCCATGCATTGATAGCTGCAAATCTTGTATCTTATGAAGATAACTATGCCGACGCTTCAAAGCGAATACAGAAGGGTGTAAATCACGCCTTTCTGGAAAACGAGACAATCCAGACATTGACCTTGAATTTGTCAGGAAAAGAGATGGGAAAGTATCGAGTAAAACGGCTACTGTTTCGGGCGATGCCTCAGCTCTCTACAATCAATTCGTTTCCACAAAAGCTGAGGTGGACAAAATTTGTACTGACAGTGTTAAAGTCATTGAAAAAAAGGTTCAAGTTGCTGAATCAGCCGGCCCAAAACAACAAAACTTAGTCTACACGGAGCTGATTATTTCCCAAATTTACAACTCAATTACCCTTTTGTATAGTGAAAAGTTCAGAAAGTACAAAAATTTTTAGACAATTTGAAAAGTCAGATTGAGTCTCTGGAGCATAAAATTGAGAGTGTTGAGCAAAAAAAATGATGATTTAGAACAGGAGAAGCTTCTTGATTCGTTGGTGTTTTTTGGTGTACAGCATAATCACGAGACTTATCTAGGTTCAACAGTACTCAATGTTATACAACGAATGGGAGTAAGCAGTGTGTCGTCTATGCACATATTGGGGTAGAATCGTTTCAGGCTCTTAAACGCCACGTCAAATACGCAAACACTGAGTACGGTGCACAGCCTATATAGACACCAGATGCGCAAACATTTTTAAAAAGCAACAAAAAAGCTATCATCACGACATTAATTGGCGCTGCGTCAAAACCAGACACTCTCGCAGTAGGAAACTGAATTTCAGAGCCTCTATAGACACATTATATATGATAAAATTATGCACCCATTTGATAAAATTATATGATTTGATAACTTTTATATGATAAAGCACCCAAATGATAACATTATATTATTACAATACGCACCCACGGTGGTTACAACAGCAATTTGTGTTTTCACTCTTGGAATAGAGCCAAGATCTCTCCGCGCTGATTGGCTGTGGGAGTACCGGAGGAGGAGATACGACTTCGTGCAACTGGTGTCTACACAGGCTGTGGTACGGCGGCTCCGGTACTGGTAAAATATGGGAACAAAGATATGGCTTACACAGTTTATAAAGCAAATCGAGACTTGCAAAATCTTGTATCTTCGTTAGTGAATACCTTACTAGAGTGAAGAAATCGGTAATAGAAGCCACTAGAGATCGGTTTCATGCTAAGAATGTTTGGATTGATCGCGACCGTATTTTTAAAGGCGAACAAAGTGACTTAAATTCCGTACGAATCAAGTCACTTACGAACACACAAATCTTCATGAAGATTTTGTTTGTTTGTTGTGTTTTTATCTCTCCGTTTCTTTTCCTTTTTCGTTGTGTATTAAGTTTCTTTTCTTTAGTCTTTCATATGTTTTATTTTTTTCCTTCTTTGCTATGTTGAAAGTCGATTTAAGTTTCCTTTACGATGAAGAATAATGTTCAATCTGTAACAAGATTTATGAATAGTCCTTTTAGTATTGAGGACCATTTGGAGCCTCAAGTTGGTCGTAATGATTTGCCTGTTGCAAATTTTAAACCTCTCCATGAGAGTTCGTTCGTTCGTACATTAGACAGTCTGAAATAGGAAGGGACAATAAGCTTATCCTCTGTTCTTGAAATTGCCATTTAACTACTAGACATTTTGATTTGCTTCAGTTGATTGAAGAATCTTCTTTTAAATTTGATGTTTTAATGATTTGCGAAACTTTTTTTAAATTATGACCAATCTCTCTCGGCTAATTTTTTTCTAGGTTAGGATTTTTAAGTGTGGAACTGAACATCTATGAACCGTGGCTTATTAGGAATTTTGATAAACAAAAATTTTAATTATGTAATTAGAGATGATTTGGGGTTTGGATTAGTGGTAAGATAGCAAGTTATTCTCTTGAAATTGAAGTTGAAAAAAAGAAGATTCTGATTGGTGTGGTGTATAGGCCGCCCGGTGCTCGCCTGGATGAGTTTATTAATGGTTTTGATGGGTGGCTTCGATGTATTTCTTCTACAGGTTTAGATTTCTTATGTATCGGTGATTTCAACTATAACCTTTGAAATCTTGCAGCTTATAATTTTGATTTTACATTATTTCAGACGATCTTTACCCCTTAGCTTGTGTTCCAACCCGTAGATCAAGTCACTCTGCTACTCTGATTGAAAGTGTTTTTGTTGGTTCTGCTTATTTGAATTGTAGTTGTACAGATGTGGTTGTGCTCCCTGGCTAGACCTTCTCCCAGTTATGACTCAGTTAACGTGTCTTAAAAAAAAAGTTTATACTAGGTCAAAGAAAATAATGGGGCGTGCGCTTAGAAAAGAAAATCTGAACAAACTTGCCGAGGAACTGAGCTTTCTCAGCTGGGACGCTGTGTTGGATATGACTGATGATTCTTCACTTGCTTTCAATGAATTCAAGTCTATTTTATATCGAATTATGATAAAATATGTCACTTATGAGCTGTCAGAAAGAAGAAGGATGAGCGACGAAAGCCAAGAATAACTGACCAAAACATAAGTGAGCGAAAAAACAGAAATCTGCTATTAAACAAGCTCTAAATACTCAAGATCCAACTGATTTCGAAGAGTTCAGAAAGGCAAGAAGCAAAGTAAACTTTCTGCGATACCATGCTAAAAAAACGCATTTTAGTGAAAAGTTCAGTAAGCACAAGGATGATGCTAAGGCAACGTGTAAGTTATTAATGAATTCATGGGAAGAAAAAATTGCAGTCATTCTCCTTGTATTGATATCAATGGCACGTCTCCTGTGACAAAGTTGTTTTCGCCGATCATTTCGGTCATTTTTATTTAAAGATAGTATCTTCAGTTCATGAGGGTGCTATAAATGATTAAAAAAAATGTTTTAGATGAATTTGGGGATGATCAATGAGAAAGATTGAAGTTTCTGTTTGAAAAATGTACAAGTGATGAGGTTATAAAAATTGTTAAAATATTAAATCAATTACACTGGGATTGAAGGCGTAAATCTAATGAAATCTAAAGCCACAATGATGGATCTACTTCCTTCCTTTCTTCACATCATTAACATATCCCTAACAACAGGCACCTTCCCAGATGCCTTGAAACATGCTAAAGCAATACCTCTGTTGAAAAGAGGTTTGAATCAGATATGGGTAACTCAAGGTTCAATCGGGTTTAATTAAAAAAAAGGAAATAACTAAACTTAAAGTATAGTGCTCTGTGACAAAGCTCACGTTGAGACCCATAAACATAAAAGCTTCTTCAATAACACGCAGTACGGCTCCCACTTCACACTTCGACACAAGCACACGCCTCCTCATTATAATTTTTTTTTAATCTTAACCAAAGGGTTCCCCCCTCCCTTCCCGGAAGTACAACCACCTCACCTAAATATGCTAAAAAATCTAAACTTCATCTAATTTAATTTATCTTTCTTTTTTTATCTTTCACTTATTGACCTTTAACTAAATATTTCTTTAAATTATTTTTGAGAGACCCGAGAGAGCTCCTACATCTCAGCTCTTTTGGAAGCATGTTCCACACTGGAGACCAATCTCAATATTGTCGGTGTTCTCCAAAAATATTTGAAAAATTCGTCCATCAGCACCTTTACGGTCCTCTTACGAGGCATGGCCTATTAAGTGAGACGCAGTTTGGTTTTCAGAGATGCCACTCTACTAGTCATACTGCTATTTACCTAGTTGATTTCGTAAATAATTGTATGGAAAGGGATGAAATTCTCCTAACTTTTTTGATTCTCCTATTCTATTTGATTCCTATCCTGATTCTCCTATTCCATTTGATTCCTATCCTAATTCTCATATTCTTTGAATTTAAAAAGCTTTTGATACAGTCGATCTTAGTATTTTGTTATCTATCTATATCTATGGATATAGAAGGATCATGCTTAAATGGTTTGAAAGTTATTTTAATGGTTGGCTTATTAATATTATGATTGATGAAGTTGATGATTGATGAAGTTGATGATTGATGAAGTAGCTTGTTGAGTCCCAGTAGGTTCGGTGCTTGGTACTATAATTGGCATATGTTGATACTATGAGGTTTTACCTGCCGGGTTCTAGTCGGTGTTTACATAGTTTGCTTTTGATGGCTAATCGCATTTAAAAAGTTTTCATATTTTTACTAGTTTAAGCTTACTCTCTGTTAATATTGTGGAGACTAGTTCCATCTTATATTCAAGAGTAGGTGAGCCCCTGGACATTGTGAAGGACCCAGGAGAAACAAGTGTACCTTGTGGAGAAACAAGCAATACCTTGGTTTCTACCTAGATTACAATCTTTCATGGAAAGAACATAGTGAAGTTGTTGCAACGAAAGTTGCACAAGGAGTTGGAGCAATTCGACATTTTAAGAATTTTTTACCGCGACAAATTTTTTACCGCGACAAATTTTATTATTTTTATATAAGGCTTTAGTCCACCCATATATTTCCTATGGATGTGTGCTATGGTCAAGCAACTTTTTCAAATAGTGAATGACAATGAGGCATTTAATAATAAACTTAAAGTGCTTAATGTCGGGCGACTTCGTGACTACCAAGCAGGAGTATTCTCTTATCAGTGTTGGAATTTTATCATTTCTGTGGTATTTCATGGTTTTTTAAAGAAGAAATAAATCACTTTATAGCTATAGTTCCCGCAATACCGAGAATCTAGTCACCAAATACAGAAGTGGAACTAGAGCAGGTTTTCTGTCATACATCTAGGTCCTAAGATTCGGAAATCTCTTTCAGAGAGCATTCGGGCAGAGGAGCACCTTTGTTTATTTAAGAGAAAAATATAAAAATATTCTTTTGGGTCTTGGTTCATACATGATTTTTTCCCTTTTCTTTTCTTTTTTTTATATTTTTTATGTTCATGAATAAATATTGGTCATAATTTAGGGATTTATTTATTATTATTAATTTCCTTTTTTATTTGTTTTGTTCTCTTGTTAAGAGTTTTGTTTGTTAAGTGTTTGTTATAAATGTGGTCGCCCAGTATCAAGTGCTTTTATGTTTTTCTTTAGGGAGCCACTTGGATTAATGTCATGTGTCATATCATTTTGTAATTAAATGAATTGAATTGAACTCTGATTTTTTTTTGGCTTTTTGTGGGCCTTTTTTTCGTTGAATAGCCTTGTTTTATTTATATCATTTAATCATTTCAAAACTTGTTTTCTGAAAAAGAATTATTTTCAAATACAAGTAAGAACCCCATTAAAAGCTTAAACGAGCTTAAATAAGGCAAATAATTCAGCAATTATAAAACAAAGAGAAATTATTTTCAAATACAAGTAAGAACCCCATTAAAAGCTTAAACGAGCTTAAATAAGGCAAATAATTCAGCAATTATAAAACAAAGAGAAGTTATTATCTTGATTAGATGAGACTTCAAACGAACAGAGTTGAAAACAAATAATCACATAAAACTTAGAAACAACAGGCGCTACTTTTGATAGATAAATTAATATTAATATTGACAATAATTAGCAGAAAACTCAAATAAAGCTTAAAACAAACAAAAATAATAAGAGCAGGACTATTGCCCCCCTCAAAATTGCTAAGCTTATTCCCTTCGGAAAATTCCCCTCATGGAAAATTCCTCCCAAAACATTCCACTTAACAAATATCCCTATCCCCCCTTGGCAATTTAATCCAAACGCATAATTGAACAAACTAAGAGAAAGTTTGGCGAATAAAAATAACGAGGAAAAGAAGGAATTTTTGAATATTCTACCAATATTCCAAAATATACGCAGAATGTATGGTGTAAAATGTCCTATAGTATTTACTTCCACATTGTAATTTATTTTAGTTCTTTTTCTCGTGCTTATGGGGTAGAGTCATCATAGTAGGGTAAGATCAAGTCTAACAATGGGGTTGTGGGCCCGGAGTTAAGCTTATAGATTTTTCAAAGTTTTCGAACAAAACAGATAAGGGCTATAGGAAAACTGCATAGCCAAAAAAGAACTGAGAGGGAGGCTGATTACCCCCTCAGTAGCCTTTGGCCTTTAAAAAGAATATAAGAGCTTTCAATTTTCAACCGAATGAGCCCACTCACAAGTTTCTTAAATAGCCCATTCCATTTCAAGTGGATAAAAAAAGAGTGGTGGGGAACCAATATTTTTTTAATTTTTCTTCTGCATTCACTTTTTCTTGTAGTTTCATGTATAGTATATTATATTTATAACTTGTATGTGCTATATTTTTTCCCATATAACTATAGCTTATAGTTTCACAGTTCACGTATTTCTCAAAAAGAGTTGTAAAATCTTTTATTTCTTTTTTTATATATACATTTTGTTTAAGAATAACATGAAAATAATTGATCTTAAATCTTTGTTTAAGATTAAATAGTCAAAATAGGAAAGAAGCTTTAATGAGCTTCAGTTAATAGAAGACACTCAATATAACTGATTAGAAATATTCTACTCGTAAAGTTGGTCCTCTTTGAAGTATATATGAAGTTTTCTTTAAAGTATTGAGCCAACTCTTACAAATTTGAAATCAATTACTATATTTTTCTCTAAAAACAGACACTAAAATATATTTAAAGTTTTTACACTTTTCAACTAACGGGAAGGTCCATTAAGATTAATTGGATTTATATTTATCAATTTATTCGTATACTTCTTTTTTTGCTACGACGAGACTCACTACTGAAGTTTTGTGTCCACTTTTACAAGTCCAAATACAAGTGATGTTTCTAAAAAAAAAGGTCTCCTAGAATGTTTGTGTTAAAGATTAAAACCAAAATATAGCAATGAAGTGACCTAAGTTATTTATTTATTAATGCATCAAACGGTAAGCAATAATGCTTGTTATTGATTGAAAAACAGAGGGGAATTTCTCGAGGGAAGGTGAATACGCCTATTACCAAACAAAATGGAGATTAATAGTAAAAAATTGTTCACCGTTGAAATTTGATTGAATTTTTACTTAATTTCAATTTCCCAAAATTACTTATTCCTTTTTTGTACATTATTTAGTATTTTTGTTCCTGTAGGTTATTAAATAAAAAAAAAGTTTTTAAACTGAAAGTAAGAAGCGACATTAAAACTTAAAACGAACAGAAATTACTCCGTATATGAAAGGGGTTTTTCCTCCAAAACGCCTCGCTCTTTACGCTAAAGTTTGACTCTTTCTCTTAGCTCTACTTTTTGAAACAGTAAAAAAACTTTAGTGTAAAAAGCTGGGAGTTGAGGAGGAAAATCCCCTTTCATATACGGAGTAATTTCTGTTCGTTTTAAGTTTTAATGTCGCTTCTTAATTTCAGTTAAAAAAAAACTTGTTTTTTTTATATTTAATTTCTGGACGTTTTTGATTTAATGCATGTTTTGATCTTAGCTCTCCGCACATAACTAATGAAAAAAAAATTTGGATATTAATTCTTTTTAGCTAAATTGCTTTCTCATAGTTTTAATTTGAGGATTTTAAGAAAAAACGAGCGAGGGAGGAGGCCTAGTTGCCCTCAAACTTTTTGATTATTTAAAAAGGCAAATAGAACTTTAGATTTCTTACAAACGTTTTCATTAGTAAAAAAATATACGTAACTTACGAATTAACTTACGTAACGAACTTCTATATTTTTATGTTTTTATTGCGTATATGAGGGGGTTTACCCCTCGGAGATACCTTGCTCTTTACATTAAAGCTAAAATTTTGTCCCAACTCCTTAAGAATGACCCCTGAATCACACAGACTGTAGAATAAATAGTTGAAATTACTAAAAATGCTTTAGCGTAAAGAGCGAGGTATTACAAGGAGGTAAACCCCTCATATGCGTAATAGTTTCTGTTCGTTTTAAGTTTTAATTCTGCTCCTTACTTTCAGTAGATAAAACTTTTCATATTTAGTTTTTCATTGTTTTTTTAAACAATGCTAGAAAATCCTGCACCCCCTTCATTGAAATTATCTTCCCTCATGACAAATTCCCCTCATGACAAATGACCCTCCCTCAACTCTCCCCCTCTCCAAACCAAAAAAAAACCTGAAAACGTCTATACACTTCCCAATAACCATTACTATATGCAAACACAGGTCAAAGTTTGTAACTTGCAGCCCCTTCCACGGGGACTGTGGGGGAGTAAGTCGCACCCAAAGACAGAGTTATTAGGTTTTTCGACTATGGTAAATAAAATGGCTATCTCTGAATTTTGATCCGGTGACTTTGGGGGAAAATTAGCGTGGGAGGGGGCCTAGGTGCCCTCCAATTTTTTTGGTCACTTAAAAAGGGCACTAGAGCTTTTAATCTCCGTTAGATTGAGCCCTCTCGCGACATTCTAGGACCAATGAGTCGATACGATTACCCCTGGAAAAAAAAACAAATAACACACATCCGTCATTTGTCTTCTGGCAAAAAATGAGAAATTCCACATTTTTGTAGATAGGAGCTTGAAACTTCTACAACAAGGTTCTCTGATAGGCTGAATGGTGGGATTTTTGTTAAGATTGTATGACTTTTCGGGGGTGTTTCCCCCTATTTTCTAAAATTAGGCTAATTTTCTCAGGCTCATAACTTTTGATGGGTACGACTGATCTTGATGAAACTTATATATTGAAAATCAGCACTAAAATGCAATTCTTTTGATGTAACTATTGGTATCAAAATTCTATTTTTTAGAGTTTCGGTTGCTATTGAGCTGGGTCGCTTCTTACTACAGTTCGTCACCACGAACTGTTTGATTGGAAGAAGCCTATTATTACGGACTTGCATCCACCTATAGAAAAACTCTGAATAATGTCTAAGCATGAGAAAAGAGAAAAACAGTTTCAAATCACTAGAAAAAGAATGGGGAAAAGTTACCTTGGATATTTTATTTTATTAGAAATCTCTTTAGGACAGTAATCAGAGAGCTATTGCGGAGTTAGTTCTTTGATAGCATCTGTGTAGCAATTAATTTCCCTTTATATAATAGTGAGTGTTACAAAAATAACTCATGCGGTGTAACTTATATTTTTCCTACTTCTTTCGTGCTTTTAATTGTTTTTCGCCGTATTCAATTTATTGAAGAAGCATGGTTTTATAAAGATTCTCGCAAACTTCGCTTAAAACTATAACACATTTTTAAAGGAAGAATAAAGTGAACAAATACAAAATGTAAATGTTATGTCCCGACCGTTCTTCAAATATTCTCAAATTGTCCCCTAATTTCCATAAGGGGAAATTGAGAATTTTTATATTCTCTTTATTTTGGTTTTAGAGGTTAATTTTACAAACAGGTATTTGGTTTGGCTATGGGGGCATCCCTTTTCCCTTTGTTGGCATATCTGTTCATGGATTCTATTGAAACCTCCGCTATACACAGTTTTAGACTCTCCCGTTGTTTCTGGGGCAGATTCATGGACGATGGGGTTTGCATTTGGAAACACGATTTAGAGTCTTTTGATCTTTTCTATTAACATTTAAATGTTTTTTGATAATAATGTAAAATTTACTGTGGAGTTTGAAGAAAATGACAAACTACCTTTTTTTTGATATCCTGTTGATTAAAAGGAATTTTCATTTACTGGTCTCAATATATAGAAAACCAAATACTCCCGTTGTTTCTGGGGCAGATTCATGGACGATGTGGTTTTCATTTGGAAAAACGATTTAGAGTCTTTTCATCTGTTTTATTAACATTTAAATGTTTTTGATAATAAAGTAAAATTTATTGTGGAGTTTGAAGGCAATGACAAACTACCTTTTTTTGATATCCTGTTGATTAAAAGGGATTTTTATTTACTGGTCTCAATATATAGAAAACCAAATACCCCCATTGTTTCTGGGGCAGATTCATGGACGATGTGGTTTGTATTTGGAAACACGGTTTAGAGTCTTTTGATTTTTTCCATTAATATTTAAACATTTTTGATAGTAATGTGAAATTTACTGTGGAGTTGGAAGAAAATGACAAACTACCTTTTTTTGATATCCTGTTGATTAAAAGGGATTTTCATTTACTGTTCTCAATATATAGAAAACCTAAACATAGTGACAGGTATTTGAACTTTCAGTCATACCACCCTATTTCAGTGAAACACGGGGTTGTGATTGTGCTAGTGGATAGGGATTTCAGAATTTGTTCCCAGGAGTTTTTAGATTCTGAATTGTTGTATTTGATGGATATTTATTTTTTAATAGTTACCCGATTAAATTCATTGATAAAATAATAAAAATAGACGCATTAAACATAACAATAGGGTTATTGGAGTTTTACAGTGCTAATAATTAAATATGCCTAAAAGTTTCATGTTTTTGCCTTATGTACCTATTTTGGAGGAGATTCTTAAATGAATTTTGTGTAAACATAGCATTGATATGTGTTTCTAATGGGTGAGACCATTACGTAGTTTTCTTAATTCTGGGGAGGATTTAACCTGGGGAGATTTAGTTGGAGGGTTGTATAAAATTTCGTGTTCTCATGGAAAGTTTTATATTGGTAGAACTCACCAACAATTTGTTGAAAGATTTATTGAGCATTGCAATTCAATAAAAACCCTACAACCAAGTAAGCCTCCTGAAACTTTTGTTTCGGCTCTGGCTGAACATACATTCTTTCATCCTGAATAGTTTGTACAATCTGATGAGGCCACAGCTATTTCTAACGATAAGGGTTTTCCTCAGTGGGCGAGGTAGGCTATAGAAATTAATATATTTGCTAATCTATCAATAAATAAAGACACGATAAATTTAAATATTGACCCAATTTATGATTGCCTTTTGGAAAATGAACCAATAGTCAATAACAGAGTTAAGATTTTACATGATTACCAGGGGACTAGATTACTTACTGGACAAAAAAGAGTTGCTTTAATATTACCTAACAAGAGGATTAGATCGCAAAAGAATAGTTAACTTAGTTTCAATTGTTAAAAATTTTTCCTCAGTTGCTTTGATGTTCTCATTGAAGTAACTCTAATAGCTTCTTTTCCCTACGTGGATTAGTCACGACAATTGTATTTTTTAATATTGGTGGTGGTTTTATTTGTTTTTAGTTCAGAATTTTTTCTTTTTATCTTTGCTTATCTTAAGCTGAGGACGCTTGGTTAGTATACAGGCGAAATATCCGTGTCGTTTTAGTTTTTTCATCTTTTCTCTCTACTGACCGCAGTCTCGCTTGATGTCCTTTCATTGAGTTTTATCTCCCTTTGTTGTTTATTAGCTTTGGTATTGTCAGAATTTTTGCTATGTAGTTAAATATAACAAAAATATCCATAATACCAAACCCTGACAAAGATTAGCATTCAGAAAAGCCTTTTACAAAATATATTCTCAATTATATTTAATTCCAGCGTTTATTTTCTTTTTCTACTCAGTCTTTTTTTTTAGTTACCTTTTCAGGCTTTGTTATTCAGTTTCCTTTTTACTGTTGCTTTAGACAGTGCTTCCAATCTCTTATTTTATGTTTCTTAAAGTTTACCCTTTAATTATAATATCCCTTGGCCTTTAATCTACGTTTTATTGTTCTTTATTGCTCTGTACTGAGGATGATCGAGCGATGGTCTCGGCCCTCTTTGTTAAAGTATTTGCATTTTCTTTTTTTCCCCTACTTGTGAATAGCTACATTTTTTTTTATTCTCCTTCATTCTTTTTTTGTTATACCTTTATATTTTTTTTTTGTTAGCTCGGCATTGCCATGAATAGCTACATTTTTCTTCATTCTCCTTCGTTATTTTTGTTATACCTTTATACTTTTTTTTGTTAGCTCGACATTGCTGTTGAGCTTGGAAAATCAATATGCTGTTGAGATAGTTTCTGATCAAAATTTTGAGAAGAAATACAAATAAAGACAAAGTTGTCAATGGTGTTAGTGTCTACACTTTCATTGAAAATGAATGGAAAATCTACAAATTTGAAATCAACTGTTATTTCTTCTTTAAAAACAAACACTAAATTATATTAGTGTTATTTAGAGAAAAATTTATGAAAATAACAAGTTTTATGTTTTTGGTAATTGGGGCTTAAACGCGCTTTTTCGTCCTAAAAATGACCTTGTTTCTGTAGGACTTTATAGTATGCTTCGCTAACTTATATAAGAGATGTTTCAGAAGACAGCTAAAGTTATTACGTGCTTTAATAAATTTTTAAGCCCAAACCCGATCATAAACATCAGCGTTATTTATTGCAAGTGCTAAGTGTAAGACAGCTACGGGAGTACCAAGTTGGAATCTTTATTTATCAATGTTGAAATAATGAAAGTCCAGAGGTTTTTATGGCACTTGGTATTAACCATATGACATATAGTAATCGCAAATTCTGTTGGTCTGTCAGTCCCGGTTTTGCTACTTTAGGCACTTCCAGGTAAGCTAGGACGATGAAACTTGGCACGCGTATCAGGGACCGGACCAGATTAAATTAGAAATAGTCTTTTTCCAGATTTGACCATCTGGGGGGGGGGGAAGTGGGGGTCCCGTTAATTCGGAAAAAATAGAAAAATTGAAGATTTTTTACTTACGAACGGGGGATCGGATCTCAATGAAATTTGATATTTAGAAGGATATCGTTTCTCAGAGTTTTACTTCAAATCCCAACCATATCTGGTGACATTGGGGGGGAGTTGGGAGGGGGAAACCTAAAACTTGGAAAACACTTAGAGTGGAGGGATAGGGATGAAACTTGGTGGGGAAAATAAGCACAAGTCCTAGATACATTATTGACATAACCAGAACGGATCCGCTCTCTTTGGGGTAGTTGGGGAGGGGGGGGTTAATTCTGAAAAATTAGAAAAAATGAGGAATTTTTAACTTACGAACGGGTGATCAGATCTCAAAGGAATTTGAAATTTCTGGCCAATTTTGACCATCTGGGGGGGGGGGGAAGTGGGGGTCCCGTTAATTCGGAAAAAATAGAAAAATTGAAGATTTTTTACTTACGAACGGGGGATCGGATCTCAATGAAATTTGATACTTAGAAGGATATCGTGTTTCAAAGCTCTTATTTTAAATCCTGACTGGATCTGGTGACATTGGGGGGAGTTTGGGGTAGGGTAACCTAAAATCATGGAAAACGCTTAAATTGGAGGGATCGGGATGAAACTTGGTGGGAAAAATAAGCAGAAGTCTTAGATACGTGATTTACATAATTGGAATGGATCCACTCTATTGGGGGCGGGGGGTTAATTCTGAAAAATTTGAAAAAATGACGTATTTTTAACTTACGAAGGAGTGATCGGATCTTCATGAAACTTCATATTTAGAAGGATCTCGTAACTCAGATCTCTTATTTTAAATCTTAACCGGATCCAGCGTGATTGGGGGGGGGGGCAGTTGGGGGGCCGGAAATCTTAGAAAATACTTTAAGCGGTGAGATCAGGATGAAACTGGATGGGAAGAATAAAAACCTGTCTAAGATACGTGACTGACATAGCCGGACTGGATCTGCTCTCTTTGGTGGAGGGGGGGGGGGGGTAGTTTTGAAAATTGAGGTATTTGTAACTTACAAAAGGGTGACCAGATCTTAATGAAATTTGATATTTAGAAGGATCTTGTGGTTTAAAGCTCTAATTTTAAATTCTGACCAGATCCTGTGACACTGGGGGATTTGGAGGTGGAAACCGGAATTCTAGGAAAACGGGAAAATTGGGGTATTTTTATCTTACGAGTAGGTGATCGGATCTTAATAAAATTTGATATTTAGAAGGAATTCATGTCTCAGAGCTCTTATTTCGAATCCTGACCAGATCTTTGACATTGGGGGGAGTTGGAGGGGGAAATCTTGGAAAACATTTGGAGTGGAGGAATCGGGATGAAGCTTGGTGGATAGAATAAGCAAATGCCCTTGATACGTGATTGACGGAACCGTACTGGATTCGCTCTCTTTGGGAGAGTTGGGGGCAGGGGTTCAGTTATTTGGCGAGTCAGGTGCTTCTGGTCGTGCTAGGACGATGAAAATAGGTAGACGTGTCAGGGACCTGCATAAAATTGACTTGATAAAGTCGTTTTCCCAGATTCGACCATATGGAGGGGGGGAGGCAAAAGGGAGATGAAAAATTAGAAAAAATTAGGTATTTATTACTTACGAGTGGGTGATCGGATCTCAATGAATTTTGATATTTAGTAGGACATCGTGACTCAGAGCTCTTATTTTAAATCCTGACCGGCATTAAGCCTCTTATCTTCCTTTTAAATCAATCTATTGATTCATAAAATTTTGTTAGAGCTCATACCATATGATGTCTTGGCTCTTAGCTCTTCTTGCCTCATCACAAGTGCCATATGAGCTCTTAGCTCTTGTACGTGATTACTTTAGTGGAAATAGGTTTTTGGATCATTATGAAACGCGGTGCGTTAGTGATTTCGTCGTCCTGCACAGAAATGGAACCAAGACCGGCTTCCCTACTAGATTTTTGGGGGCTAATATGTGGAACTCTGTTCCAGAGAGAATTTGGGCGGCTGAGCACAGGGGGTTATTTAAAAATAAATTGAAAACGGTTTGCAAGGCCAAGGTTCATAGTTCTTATATTTATTTATTTATTTTTCTTTTCTTTTTTTCTCTTTTCTGTTTATTATTATGTTATCAGTTGTTATTGATGAATTGCTGAGAAATTGGTTGTTATAGCTTTTGTTGTTGTTGTTTAGTCTGTAGTGAATTATTAGTTAGAAAATGATTTTTATGTACCCGCCCAGTCGCAAGTGCTTTTTTGTATCTTTCTTGGGGTGGGTACTTGCATATTAATTAAACGTGTTTGATTTATAAATGAAGCGAACTGAATTGAACTAAACTGTTGTTCTTTTTTATTCTTTATGGATTTCTTGATTAAAAGAATATACTAGTGTCTGTGGCAGGTGGTGTTGGTACAGTGTCAGTATATTTCTGAGGAAAAATATACAAATAAGATACAGTTTCTCAGAAACACTGAGAAAATTTATTTTGCAGCATCGGAAAACTTCACAGAAGATGCATCTATTTTTTTCGTCGTAGTTTCAGTCTTCATTTGCATTGTTATCTTAATTATGGTCGGATTGGCGATTAGGTGAGTGTTTACCCAATCTAATATGTAGACGATGCGATTTATCTTGATCATATAGACATAAACGTAATTTTTCATCAAGGAAAAAAATGAGTTGCATCATTGGCAGATCTAGGGGGCCGAGTTAGAGGGCCGCCCCCAAAAAATTATTTTTGGACCCTATTTTCCTGTTTTTTCACTCTTTTTTAGAATATATTAGTCAATTTGGTCAATTATTGGCACCTTTGTCGCATTGGGCCCCCCAAGATTTTGCTCATTGGCGCCCATGTCATATTGGCCCCTCCCCCGGTATTTTGTTCTAGATCCACCCCTGTGTTGCATCATCTATTGTATAGGGTTACGGAAGAAAAGTATGCGTGACAGATAAGAGACCCGAGTTAAGTTCTTAACAAAAATACAACCTTCGCCATCTAACTTTAACCTGCAAAATTATAAAGCTAATTCTAAAAACCTAAATCAAAATGTTAATCCTATTTATTTTTGTATCTTGTTTTTTTTTTTACATTAAGCCAGAAGTAAAGAATAACTTTCAACAAAAGGGCAAAATGAACAAGTTTTTGTAATGTTATGTAATTATAGTATCATCAATTCGAATATATTTTGAATGCAGTGAATTATGATGGCCCTCGGAAAAATTTCAGATTGAACCTAAAATATACTTATAAAATATATTTTTATTTCGCTTCATAAAATATGAAAAAAACTGTTTTGTGAAGGTGTTCTGCCCTATTGAGTATTTTTTAGTTTCTTTTTGTATTTGTAGTAAATATGCACTTTTAAGCAGTTTACAATGCACTTCTGAGAAAAAAAAACCTTAAAATGCATGAAAAAAAGGCTAACTGACAATCACGGACTATAACAGGAGGTAAAAAAAAAAGTTCAACAGGTTTACATACAGCTTTATTGTTTCCTTTGTGATGGAGTTCAATTGTTAAATTTCAGAAAAATATATCTAACTTATCTTGAAAATTGCAGTAAGAATTGAGACTTTTTGTTCTTCTTAAGAGTTAGTGTCAAAATTTAACAGCCAGTTTTCGTTTTGCTACTGATCCAAAATTTTGCAAGTTTTTGCTTTAAGTAGTAAATTTTTTGCAGAAAATTTTCATTTTTGCTTTTAGGCTGGATAAATTTTCTTGTTCAGGGCTGTCGCAGGAATTTAATAATATCCTAATCCCACTTGCGAAAAATTTAATGGCTGGAAAAAAAATATCAAGATATTAAATAATTCAGACAAATATTTTCAAAACAGCTTTTCAAGGCGATTTTCAATGTATACACTTTTCTATAGATACCAGGATAAGGACTGAAATCCAATGATCCTTAGGAAATTCCCAAGGGGTTGCAACCCTGGCTCAGGCTGTCATTTATTATTAATAAGAAAGTAGCTGTGTTTCTCTAAAAGTTTTTTAAAGGCCTTGACAATCAATTTAGAAAAATAAAGTCTTCTATGATAGTTTTTAGCCATTAGACTACATAAACAATTCAACATCCTAACTTTCTTTTCCTTAGCATAATTGTAAATTCATTCGTTATTGAGCATTTAGCCCCTTGTTTTAACAAAGGCTGAAGTAACGAAGACAGTAAACTGACGTCTGAATAAAGAGTTTAACTCGAGAACGTTTTGTGGATTTAATTAAGGTTTCGGGTTTTACTGGATCATATTTTTAGTGTGAAATATAATTCTTGTGTTAGGTAAAATGTTGCTAAAAGCGGACTATCGACAGAAATAGGAGCATCGGAGCATTAAATTTAGCCCACCCATGTCCCTTGGTATAGTAAATTAAGGCCTGATATTCTCAGAACTCTGGAAATTAAATATGAGCGAATACCCTGACCCTCCCATCATTTACCCAAGGCCCACAAGATTTTTCTGGCGCCCTCAATCTGTTTTTTCTTTCTTTTTTTTACCCTTTTTTAGATTAATTTGTCAATTTGGTCAATTATTGGCGTCCTCGTCACATTGGGACGTCTCCAAGATTTTGCTCTAGAGCTGCCTTTGCCATATACAATGAACATAAAGTTGTTTTTAACCACTAATTATGTTTTCAAAAGTTAAGGTAAAAAGGTATTATAACAATGAATTTAAGTCATTATGGGTAATTTTTACTTATGTTATTATTATTGTTATTTTTCTTTTTTCTTCTATTGTTGTTTGAGGTGTATGAAGGAGTACAGTGGATTGTTTGGAGTGTTTTCAGTCATCGTTACCATGAGTCCAGTAGCAACTCAGCAATATTTTTTTTTTAGTTATTTTCATTATTAGTATTTGTGGCATAATTAATTTTTGCTTATAACCAGTTTTTTTTATATTCCTGCCACATCCCTATGACAAATTACTTTTGTAAGTTCATTGGGAATGTAGAAGATTTAGTTAATTAAAATTTATTTTTCATGTATTATGTATTTTATTAAGTTTTATTTTTATTAATTACCTTAAGTTATGACTTTTTCCGCTTTCAAGGTGGCAACTTCTGAAGAAACAGATGACAAAAGGTCCTAACAAAGTGATCCTACTTCCAGAAGACATTAACAAGCCATTCGATACTCCACGAAAGGTAATTTACTTAAAATAAAAGTAAATTGTGTTGGCAGACCCCCCCCCCCCTTTCCCCAAAAAATACGGATAAAATTCGTAAATATATATATTTACTTATTAGGGCATTAGTTTCTGTTTCAAGGTCTATTTTGCTTGCGACCCCCTTCACCTCTCTCCAAAATATTTGATTTTCTTTAACATTCAGGCACTTTTCATTCAAATAAAAAAACTTCAATGCGAGGCTGAAGAAAAATGTTCCAAATGGTAATAGGATTCAGGCATGTGGTCACATGAGTGGTTTCACTCTTATTAAATGTCCTCCGACCATAGTGGTGTGGACAAGGAGATAACCCTTTTCTGTTTGCCTTAAGTGACCAATATTCCTTTATAAGTATCTGCTGCATCTGCCTCCTTGGACCAGTAATTCTTCTTCGGTACAAAAATTTAAATTGATTTTGCCTGCAAACATTATCAAACAGTTCGTGGTAACGAACTGTAGTAAGGAGCGACCCGGCTCAATAGTAAACGAAACTCTAAAAAACGGAATTTTGATGCTAAAATATGCATCAAAAGAATCAGATTTTCATGCTGATTTTAAATATATAAGTTTCATCAAAGTTAGTCTTTGTCATCAAAAGTTACGAGCCTGAAAAAATTTACCTTATTTTAGAAAATAGGGGAAAACACCCCCTATAAGTCACAGAATCTTCACCATATTCAGAATCTTCAGAATCTTCATCACGAAAATCACACCATCGCATTCGGCGTATCAGAGAACCCTATAGAAAAATTTCCAAGCTCCTATCTACAAAAATGTGGAATTTCGTATTTTTTGCCAGAAGACAAATCACGGGTGCGTGTTTATTTGTTTTTTGTTTTTTTTCTTTTTTTCTTTTCCCCAGGGGTCATCGTATCGACCAAGTGGTCCTAGAATGTCGCAAGAGGGCTCATTCTAACGAAAATGAAAAGTTCTAGTGCCCTTTTTAAGTGACCAAAAAATTGGAGGGCACCTAGGCCCCCTCCCACGCTCATTTTTCTCAAAAGTCAACAGATCAAAATTTTGAGATAGCCATTTTGTTCCGCATAGTCAAATACCATAATAACTATGTCTATGGGAATGACTTACTCCCCCACAGTCCCTGGGGGAGGGGCTGCAAGTTACAAACTTCGACCAGTGTTCAAACAGTTCGTGGTAACGAACTGTAGTAAGGAGCGATCCGGCTCAATAGTAACCAAAACTCTAAAAAATTGAATTTTGATATCAATAGCTACATCAAAAGAATTGCATTTTAATGATGATTTTAAATATATAAGTTTCATCAAGTTTAGTCTTACCCATCAAAAGTTACGAGCCTGAGAAAATTTGCCTTATTTAGGAAAATAGGGGGAAACACCCCCTAAAAGTCGTAGGATCTTAACGACACCCCCTAAAAGTCATAGGATCTTAACAAAAATCGCACCATCGCATTCAGCGTATCAGAGAACCCTATAGAAAAAATTCCAAGGTCCAATCTACAAAAATGTGGAATTTCGTATTTTTTGCCAGAAGACAAATCACGGGTGCGTGTTTATTTGTTTTTTTTTTTTGTTTTTTTTTTCTTCCAGGGGTCATCGTATCGACCAAGTGGTCCTAGAGTGTTGCAAGAGGGCTCATTCTAACGGAAATAAAAAGTTCTAGTGCCCTTTTTAAGTGACCAAAAAAATTGGAGGGCATCTAGGCCCCCTCCCACGCTCATGTTTTTCCAAAACTCAACGGATCAAAATTTTGAGATAGCCATTTTGTTCTGCATAGTCGAAAACCATAAGAACTATGTCTTTGGGGATGACTTACCCCCCACAGTCCCTGGGGGAGGGGCTGCAAGTTACAAACTTTGACCAATGTTTACATACAGTAATAGTTACTGGGAAGTGTACCGACGTTATCAAGGGGATTTTTTTGGTTTGGGTGTGGGGTTCAGGGGAGGGGGCTATATGGGAGGATATTTCCTTGTAGGTATATTTCATGGGGGAGGAGAAATTCAATGAAAAGGGCGCGGGACTTTCTAGCATTACTATAAAAAAAAACAATGAAAATATAAATATGAAAAAGTTTTTTCAATTGAAAGTAAGGAGAAGCATTAAAACTTAAAAAAAACAGAGATTATTACGCATATGAGGGGTTCTAAAAATACTTTAGCATAAAGAGCGAGGTATTTAGGAGGAGATAAATACTTCGCTCTTTATGCTAAAAAATTTTTAAGTAATTTCAACTATTTATTCTACGGCCTTTCTGATTCAGGGGTCATTCTTAAAGAATTGGGACAAAACAAGATTTATTGTGAAGAGCAAGGTATTAACGAGGGGACCAACCCTCTCATATATATAATCAAAAATATAAGAATATAAAAGTTTGTTACGTAAGTTAATTCTTAAGTTACGTATTTTGTTTACTAATAAAAACGTTCGTTAAAAATTAAAAGATCTAGTTGCCTTTTTAGGTAACCGAAAAATTGGAGGGCAACTAGGCCTCCTTCCCCACCCCTTATTTCTCAAAATCGTCTGATCAAAACTAAGAGAAAGCCATTTAGCCAAAAAAAGAATTAATATGCAAATTTCATTTTAATGATTTATGTACGGAGAGCCAAAATCAGACATGCATTAGTTCAACAACTTTCAGAAATTAAATATAAAAAAAACAAGTTTTTTGAAATGAAAGTAAGGAGCGACATTAAAACTTAAAACGAACAGAAATTACTCCGTATATGAAAGGGGCTTTTCCTCCTCGACACCCCGCTCCATGCGCTAAAGTTTGATTCTTTCTCGCAACTCTACTTTTTAAAACAATAAAAAACTTTAGCGTAAGGAGCGGGGTGCCGAGGAGGAAAAGCCCCTTTCATATACGGAGTAATTTCTGTTCGTTTTAAGTTTTAATGTCGCTCCTTACTTTCATTTCAAAAAACTTGTTTTTTTTATTTAATTACATATAATAATGGTTATTGGGAAGTGTACAGTCGTTTTCAGGGGATTTTTTTTGGTTTTGGGGGTAGGGTTGAGGGAGGGGGCTATGTGGGAGGATCTTTCCTTGGAGAAATATGTCATGAGGGAACAGAAATTCAATGAAAACGGCGCATGATTTTCTAAAATTACTATAGAAAAAACAATGAAAAAATAAACATGGAAAAGTTTTTTCAATTGAAAGTAAAGAGTAGAGTTGAAACATAAAACGAACAGAGATTATTACGCATATGAGGGGTTCTAAAAATACTTTAGCATAAAGAGCGAGGTATTTAGGAGGAGATAAATACCTCGCTCTTTATGCTATAGTATTTTTGTAATTTCAACTATTTATTCTACGGCCTTTCTGATTCAAGGGTCATTCTTAAAGAATTGGGACAAAACTTACTATTTAGTGTAAAGAACGAGGTATTAACGAGGGTACTAACCCCCTCATATACGTAATAAAAATTAAAGAATATAAAAGTTTGTTACGTAAGTTAATTCTTAAGTTACGTATATTTTTTACTAATAAAAAAATTCGTTAAAAATAAAAATTTATAGTTGCCTTTTTATGTAACCGAAAAATTGCATGGCAACTAGGCCTCCTTCCCCATCCCTTATTTCTCAAAATCGTCTGATCAAAACTAAGAGAAAGCCATTTAGCCAAAAAAGGAATTAATATGCAAATTTCATTTTAATAATTTATGTGTGGAGAGCCAAAATCAAACATGTATTAATTCAAAAACGTTCAGAAATTACATAAAAAAAACTAGTTTTTTTAACAGAAAGTAAGGAGCGACATTAAAACTTAAAACGAAAAGAAATTACTCCGTATATGAAATGGGTTGTCCCCTCCACAATCCCTCGCTCTTTACGCTAAAGTTTGACTCTTTGCCACAATTCTGCTTTTTAAACAATTAAAAGCTTTAGTGTAAAGAGCGAGGGATTGTGGAGGGGACAACCCATTTCATATACGGAGTAATTTCTTTTCGTTTTAAGTTTTAATGTCGCTCCTTACTTTCAGTTAAAAAAACTAGTTTTTTTATGTAATTGATAAAAGAGTGGAAGATTTCAAATCCTACGCTAGAAAACTCAACCACCAATGGTCTTCCCTCTTGATATAGTATGTAGTTATGTTTGTGTTTGTTGATTGTAATCTCTCTTTTTGTTGTTTGTTTATTTTATCTTTTTATTTTTTTGTCTTACTCTGTCACTAGGGCTAAGACCCTCTTCTGTTTTGTTTACGGGTCAAAAATAAATTTAATTGAATTGAATAATATCCTTTTAAATTTGAAATTTAAAATTTTAAATTTGAATTTAAATTTTTAAATTTGATCTTTCAGTTAGTTGAATCATTACTGCCTTAGAAATTTCATTAAAGTAACAAAAAATATGAAATGAAAATTTTATTTTTGAATTTTTGTGTTTGAATTTTCTCTCAAAATCTCGAGACACTTTTTAATTCCTAATAATTTCACGTAACTTAAAAACATAACACGACCATTTTTGGAGTTTTATCGAAATCTTTAAAATACAGAAAAAGTGTATTTGTAGGCGAGTGGAAGAGTGTATAATATCCTTTATAACACTAAACTTGTGGAAATGTCATTTTACTCTTTTTTAGTGGAAGAGTGTATAATATCCTTTATAGCACTAAACTTGTGGAAATGTCATTTTAACTCTTTTTTTCAGCTCATCGTGTATGTATAAAAATAATTTTAATTCTTTAGATGGATAAAATGCATGCAAAAGTTCTGTTATAGCATTGAATTAAAAAAAAAATGAAATGCAAGTTAATGCTAATGTCAAAAATATGTACAATCTCTTATATTTAAATGGGAAAAACCTATTATTTACGCCGATTTCTTAAGATTTTTTAGACTTTAAGAAGCAGAAAGACAGTAGTAATGCCCAATTTATTATGAAACGAAATGTGTCATCCTAATGTAAGCAATTATAGAATAATTATCTGCTTTAAGATATTCTGTATACCGCGTATATTATCAGATTGTCACCATTAATTGACCATGCATCATCATGTAGAAAGCAGATTAAGTTTATAAAAAAGAAGAAATTTGAATCACTTTAATTTTTCTTCTGTGAGACTACTCTTTCCTGAGTTGCACCCAATTTCAAACGGCAAAATCCTTTATTTAAATTCAAGTGTCTACGTATGTTCAGGTAAGTCAATTTAATTCAATTATATTGTCAAAAGCCGATAGATTCTTAGGCTTAATAATATTTCCATCACTACATAAATAAGAAATGTCTTTGCCCATCGTCTTTTCCCGGGGAATAAGACAAATGATCTTTTTCGTTTCAACACTTCTCTCCCCTAAATGATGTCTAGGGATAAGGAGTCTCACTATTTACAGATAGAGGTAATTTTCAGTTTGAATAACGATGAAGTACCTGCTTCCTTTCTTTTGCCATCGACGCTTTGAACTTCAATGGACATGAAATTTATTTCAGAATCCGTCAAAGATTTTCAAAGAGATAGAAGAAGCTAGTAGCTTCCTTGTTACACAAAAGGGGCTTTAAAGTGTCATCACAATTGGCTGAGTAGTTTGCCTTTGTTCTTTTTGGCCATTCCATAATTTGTTGTTGCGGCCCACTTTTGGAATGCTAGTGTAACCAGCCTAATTTTTTTGTATATGGCAAATTCTTTGGACCAAGAACTGGTGCATAAATTAAGCTTCAATTAGATCTAAAAGCAAAAATCAAGAAAAACAATATTCGCCCATTTTTGGGTTTCAATGTCCAGAGCCGTATCTAGTATTTTTTCTGGAGGAGGGAGGTTGTAAAAGCTTTTTTTTGGGGGGGGGGGTTACTAAAAGCTTCAAAACACACATAAAAATTCCGACGCGTTTTTACAAGTCGGACTAACATTTCAGTGGGGAAGGGGGGTTCAAAAACTTTAAAACACATTTAAAATATGTTCTCTATGCATTCTTTTTAGCCTTTACGAGTCAGACAAAATTTGAAGGGAGGAGAGGGCCGAACCCTCTTTTTTTCTTGCGCATCGGTTTCTTTAAACAAGGCAGCCATTATGATGTTTTTCTTGTCAAAAATAGCACGCTTTAATAGTTGAATACTTTTTTTTTATTACAATTTGCTTTACATAAAGTAGTAATTCTGAGAATCTTGCGTACTTTTTTTTATTTATAAAGTAAAAGGTGGGGATTAAAAATAACACTAAGAAAAACAATCTAAATCCATAGTAGAATCCCTAAAACCTCCACTCCTTTCCTGCTCGTAGAATATAATCGCTATGAGAAAGCAATTTTCATCTGCTAAATACAAATTTGCTTTTCTTTTCTAGAATCTAGAATCAGAATATTTCCACCTTTTGTCCTCGTTTTTTATTGAACAAAAGTTCCTTATTGAATGTATTTGCCATCCATCAGATCTTCTGAAGCAGTTTTCAATTGGAGCTTTTCTTTCAATTTTCTTTGATTTAAGCTTTAACAATTCACTGAAACAGCAAAATTCTTGGTATTGCTGAAAGAAGCTTAGCTAGTTCCTTGAAATTATTAAGGATTTCTGGATGTTCAGAATTTATTGAGAATCAGCTTATTCACTGAGACAAAACTATTCAATTAGTCAAATTCTAAAAAAATGTTGCCCATTATTTTAGATTTTACTTATTTTGATTATGAGATTTGACCACAATTTCACTCTCTATTTTTTGGCGTTTTTTTAGAGAGGAAGAGGGTGGGATGGAAGATGAGAATTGAAAAATCTATTGTCAAAATTTGTCATTATACAAAAGATAAAAAAAGTTATATTAACAAAGAATCACTGCCAAGTGGAAACCACGTGTTTGTTTGTAATTTAATTTCCACAGGTTATCTTATCAAGCCATTGATCGTAGAGTATCAAGAGAGGGCTCATTTGATTGGGAATAGAAGTTCTAGTGCCATTTTTAAGCGACCAAAGATACTGGGGGCAGCTAGCCCCCTCCCACGCTCACTTTCCCCCAAAGTCACTCAAATTAAATTTTGAGATAGCCTTTTTTCATCAGAGTCGAAAAATCTAATAACTATATCTTTGAGGATGACTTAACCACCCACAGTCCCCGGGGGAATGGATGCAAGTTATTAACTTTGTCCATTGCTTACGCCGTCTAGGTTCACACCCATGAAGGAGGAAGGGGGTTATAGAGGCTGTAGCTCCCCGCCCTCAAGAAAAATTTACATTCTGTATTTGAATCTTATATATTATGCTCAATTTTATCTTTCATTCCTTAGTCCCTACTCATAACTTGCATTCAAAAGCTAAAATAAACTTAAACTAATGCCTCAAAATATCGGTTTTCTACGAAGTTTTTAATGTTTCCAGTGTTTGGCTCAGAGACCACTGGTCTGCCCTCCCCCATAATTATTTTCTGAGTGCGGCACTGCATAAATTGTTGGTTGTTTGCAAGCATAGAGACATGTAAAGTGAGGAATTTTCTGGTGGAGGGGAGAGGATTATGTTTGGGATCTTTCCATGTAGGAATTTTTCATGCGGGAGGCGAATTTTCTCAAAAGGTTTCTCAGCATTATTAAAAAAAAATATATCAGAAATAAATAATTTTTTCAACTGAAAGTGAAGAGCAACATTAAAACTTAAAACACACTGTAAATATTGTGTATGTGAGGGAAGTTGCCCCCTCGCCAATATCGTTTTGGGTACGGAACGACCTCTTGAATAAAATTTATTGTAAAATTGTGGGGTAATGTGTAAATTGTTTGTTAGTGAATTCAATTCCTTTGTTGTCTTGACCCCTAGGATCAAAATCCAGTTTTTGTAATTGTTGGTATCAGGAATAATGCTTTTCATTGGAAGCTCGTAATTACCACTGTCCATTTTTACAATAGTAGTGCCTTTATTTGCTCTGGTAATAGTAAGACAATTATCCTTCTTCAAGTCAGAAAGTATTTTAATGTCAATTTGTGTGTTACCTGTTTCAATTTTGCTCATATTAAAAGTGTTTAATTTCCTCACATTTTTGCCTCTAAGTTCCTGAGGAGACTTAACTTTATCAATAGAAGCCACAATTCGTGATTTCACTTCGAAATTATTTTTGGATGTGAATTGGTGTTGGAACACAGAATTTTGAACTTTTCGACAAAACTGCC
The DNA here is from genome assembly GCF_032884065.1 of Artemia franciscana. Classification (NCBI taxonomy): domain Eukaryota; kingdom Metazoa; phylum Arthropoda; class Branchiopoda; order Anostraca; family Artemiidae; genus Artemia; species Artemia franciscana. Next base: position 28,714,339 of record NC_088878.1, on the reverse strand, counting down.
TCCTGTTAACTACTAAGAGGCTTAGATGGTAAATTCTTAATGGCAGGACTAGAAAAAAACGGGATAAAAAAATATCCGAACCTTGAAACTTCTCAAACAAAAGTTTACTCGACCAAACGAACGTTTGACAAACGGAAATCAGGGTGAAAAGATCTCCCACCTACCAAACCAGCTGTTTCCTTAATTCTCAGAAAAATTTCAAATGTGAAGTTATTCCTTAAAAGGTTTTCAAAATGAATTAAGTCTTTGGATAACTTAAACGTCTTTGTTTACGCTCAGAAGTCACGTGATTTAAAGCCATGACGCTTAATTTTTTTTTTGAATTTAGATTCATTTTCGATGTGGAAATGAGTATTGATTTAAAAGATGTTAAATGAACAAAAAGGAAATTTTTTTATTTAACTAATTTGCATATTTTTTAACAAGAGAAAAATAACAATTGAAAGAAGCGGCTAATCGATGCCGTACAATTGACTGACGACAGATCTTAAGCCAAACTGGCTAACCATGACAACAACAACAAAGAGAGAAAAACTCAATGAAAAACAAAAGGAGACTTAATCCAGTAGAAAGAAAAGATGAAAAAATTAAAACGACGCAGATATTCCTCCCGTACGTAAACGAGGCATCTTCAGCACAGAAGAAATAAAGAAAAAAAAAATAAACCATCACCAATATTAATAAAATAACATACAATCGTCGCAACTACCCGACGTAGGTCACAAGGCTAAAATCTTAATTCCCTTCTTAACTATTGGTTCATTTTTCAAAAGAATATTATACATTGGTTCAATATTTAAATTTGTCGTATCTTTTACTTAAACATGATAGTAGGCCTATTGGAGTTTTGCAGTCTTTGGAACTAAATGTGTCTAAAAGTTTCAATTCCTTGCCATGCGTATCGGGTTTGGGAGAAAAGCTTAAACGAATATTATGTAAATTTGACATTGAAACATATTTCCAATCGGTGAGACCAATAGGTAGTTTCCCTAATCCAGGGAAGGATTTAACCCGGGGTAGTTTAGTATGTGGGGTGTATAAGATTCCTTGTTCTCTTAGGAAGTTTTATAATGGTAGCACTCACCAACAATTTCATGAAAGATTTATCGAGCATTTCAACTCAATAGAAAGACTCTATAATTCAACAAGGCTCCTGAAATTTTTGATTCAGCTTTAGCTGAACATATTTTTTTCATGCTGAACATTTATATCATTTGAAGAAGCCACGGCTATTTCTAATGATAGAGGTTTTTCTTAGTGGGCATATGTAGCTATAGAAATAGAAAAAAACTATATTTGCTAATATTTAAATAAAAAGAGATACGAGAAATTCAAATATTGACCCAATTTATAATATTCTTTTGAAAAATGAACCATTAGTTTAGAAGCGAATTGAGATTTTACTAAAACACCAGGAGACTAGATTACCTTACCAGACAAATAAAAATTGCTTCGACATTAGCAAACAATAGGATTATTTCGCAGCAGAATAAATAACTTCATTTCCATTTTTATACTTTTTTATTCAGTTGCTTTGGTGTTCTCGTCAAAGTAACTCTATTAGCTCTTTGACCTACGTCGACCAGTTCCGACAATTGTATGTTATTTTATCAGTATTGGTGGTGGTTACATTTGTTTTCAGTTTATTTCACTCTGTTATTTTCTTCATTTTTTATCTTTGTTTCTTCTGTGCTGAAAACGCTTCGTTTACATACAGGCGAAATAGCTATGTCGTTTTGGTTTTTCATCTTTTCTCTCTTGTTGTTTTTTTATTGAGTCTTTCTTTCTTTGTTGTTTTTTGAAAGGGAACTACAACTTCTAATTTTTAACCAAATGAGCCTCCTCTAAAGCTTATAAAACCATCCCTTTCATAAAAATCTTAAATATCCCTTTGGCATAACTCGCAACCCTTGCCCTTAAGCTTTGGCGTTTGTTTCAACCCTAAAAGCCTTGTTATATGATATTTAGACTATTTTGAATATAATGGCTCGCTCAAAATACCTATTTGATGCATTCCGGAACAATACTACGTGTGTGCACGAGGGGAGGTAGGGGTAGCTGCCCTTGGATTACTTTGACTCTTAAGAAGATTACCAATCCAATAAGCTCCTTCCAAAATTTATGTGACCACGCTTTCTATAAAAGCCTTATATTCCCCTGAGTGCAGGGTTAATTTTTTATCCTCAAAGGCATAGTTTCCGGACCTTTCAGTTACGTTGAACTAACTGGCTATCTCAAAATTTTGATTGGAAGGGTTTGGGGAAATGATTGGCATGGGGAAAGCGTCATTTGCCTTCTGATCACTTTCAACTAATAAAAAGGGCAGTAGTCCTCTCTATTTCAATCGGATGAGCCCTTTTTGAATTTTCTACGACAAAAATGTCTGTAAGAACCTCATATGCCCCAAGGGAATAACTAACAGCCCTTGTCCTGAGGGCTGTGGGGGGGGGGCTCATATTCAAAGAAAAAAATTACAGACCTTTCAACTAAGTTGAACAAAATGGCTACATCAAATGTTGATCAGAAGTGTTTGGGGAAATGATGGGCGTGGGTGGGTATTCACCCCCCGAAGACATTCAACTATTAAAAAGAGCATTAGCTCAATCAATTTTCAGTCAAATGAGCCCTTTTGAAGTTTCTACGACCACATTTCCTATAAAACCATATATGACCCCGGGGAATAACTTACAATCTTTACATTATAATCTTTTCTTTGAGGGCTGTGAGGGGGTGTCATCTTCAAAGACATAATTTCCTGAAAATTCAACTACGTTGAACAAAATAGCCTTCTCAACATTTCGATTGGATGTGTTTGGGGATCGTGGGAGAGGGATTATTTGCCCTCCAGTCACTTTTGACTATTAAAAAGGACACTAGCCCTTTCAATTTACAGGCGGCTAATCCCTTTCTGAAGTTTCTTCGACAACCCCTTCGATACAAAGTGCCCTAGTAGAAGACAAACCAAACACAACAAACCGAACAAAAATAGATAATACATTATACCAACAACGTTCTTTACTTAGGCAGCGCTATTGCGCAGCTTGTGATTGCTTTCTTATAGAGAGGGAGAGGATGGAAGAGAGTTGATAAGCTCTAATATGTGAAATAAACATAGCTTAAAAAACAGCAAAAATAAATTTGGCAAAGTATTTATGATAAAATTCTTCCAAAACGAAGATAATTTCTTTACAAGAAATTTCCGTTTAAGAATTAAAAAAAAAAAAAACGGGTTTAATTTCACCGAAGCAGTAGAATAAAACAGAGTTTTTTTTAATTTGGAAAAAAAAATGTTTCGTTCGATTTTTTTCCGTTAAGAAAGACTCCCGAACGTGGAGTCAAAATAGTCAGGTTTTTATTATTTAAAGTGTTGTTGTTATTTTATCCTATGTTTTGTTCCACTGCTTTATTTAAATTATACCACTTTTTTCTCTTTTAAATTTTTCAAGTAGAAGCCACCAGAGAAAAACAAGAAAAAATTCACACACCTTTGCCTAGGACATAGACCCCAATATTTCCTGTTTTTGTGTTCAAAGTCATTTCTTTGCAGTATCAAAGTCATTCACGAATCATCTAATGAAGAATCTGTAAGAAAATGCTACTACATTTTTTTTATTACTTCTATTTTAATAAGTTGGCTCAAAACTGTTCTGATATAGATATGACAAAGTCTACATTTACCCCCACCAGAAAAAACCTAACTCCAGCTCTGCTAGTAATTTCCTATCATCATGCAAATATCAGTAATTTTCTAAATACAAAAGCTATAAGTTTAAGCCTTGTTTCGTCTCACGTAGTTTTAATTGTGTAATTTTCATATCCTTATTGTTTTAATCGATTCCAAGAAGAAGTCAAAGAAATGATAACTTCATGGGTGGAAGTAATGAGAGAGTGTCCGTAGATTGTTTTGGTCTTTGTTGGCTTCATAATACAATGAGCTGTCAGCAATAGAAGTGTTTACCTAATCAAGGAACCATTTTTATTCTATCATTTTTAATTTAATTTTAGGTTCCTCTAAGAACAAATCACTCGGGGGTATTATCTTCAAGGCGCTCTATTGGAACTCCTGATTCCAGACCGAAGAGTGGAGCTGGTAGTGCTGGATTACGAATAAGGAACAATTTTAACGACAATTACATTAAGTATGCTGTAAGTAATTTTGATCTTTGTTTTCAAACAGTTTCGAATAGTTTTCGAGAAGGCACTCGAAATTGTTTAAGAAAAGTATATTTTTGAATAGGCACATTCTTTCTTCCTAAAAATTTTTTTTTAATAAATAAAACAAATATATTTCGGCAGAAAAAAAGGACGGCAAAATGGTATTTACTACTACTTCTGCTAATAACTCCCTGCAGCACCAAGCTACCCCAGGCTAGAACAGCTGCGCAAGCTCCCCCTCAACCTCAATCTATTCAGAGCTTCACTATTAACTCCCCTCCCACAAACTATTAGTTTCATTTAAATCCTTTCTTATGAATTATTCTCTCTCCTTTTGCAGATGACCTGCCTTTCGTTTGACTACCGACGGATTTCCAAAAAGAACAATATTGTGCAATCCGTCATCCTTTGTTCGTCAAACGTGTCCTAGGCGTCTCAATCTTTCTTTAACGATAGACCCTGAAAGGGAGATAGCACCTAATTTGTTATACAGCTTATTGTTTGACGTGCGGTCAGTCAAATGGGTGCCCAAAACTGCCCTGACAGTTCCTTTGTCCTGAAAAAACTGTCCTGAATATATTAAGAAAATGTTCATCTGCCCTTTGAAGTGCTCACGTTTTAGAACCATACTTGACCCTGTCATTACCATAGCTCTCAATATTTTAATCTTGATTTTTAAGCTTATTTTGGTATTCTTCCAAACTTTTGTATATTGTGAAAAATTACAACCTTGGCCTTGGCTTTTGTACTTCTTACATCTTCAATACGTCCACCATCTATACTAATAATGCTATACAGCTAAATGAAGCTGTCCCATAGGCTGATATTCTTCCTACCTAATAATACCTCATCACCTTCATTTGATTTTATTCCAAATGTCGTAGTTTTCTAGCATCTATTTTTAAACCTATGCTTAAACCCTTAAAAGCCTCCAAAAATTAAGTTATTTTGCCAACAAATGAAATTTTGCTATGGAATAATTACCATTCAGTTATCAGTAAGCATCACAAGTCTGTTGATCTGCTAAACAAAACATAAATATGTGAGTAGTGAAAATCCGACTTGCCTCTCAACGGAAAGCATAAAAATCTGATAAAATAAAATATGGGAAATTAATGAATGTGGAAACTCGCGCTAGTATTGAAAAGAAAATAACGAACGCCGCCTAGCGCTTGACGATTTTGTATGATCCAAGCTGCTATCAGTATTTTCAGGTAGTTTAAAATGCGAAGAGGATAGATGAAAAATAGAATCCTGTCTACTTAAGCGCACCAACTTAAAATAAATTAGCCTATTTAACTTGCTAAGATTTCTTCAAGTTAACTTAGGCCTACTTTGTGCAAACTAGATTCTGACTTGACATGAATTTTGAATATAAAAAAAAATTGTTGATTTATTATTTTAAAAATCGGATTTTCATAAAAAGTATCTACTTTTTCAATAAAGTCGTCAGGAGGCACACCGTAAGTGTTAGTAGTGCTTTTTAATCCCTATTTTCCTAGGTCACATCACCAAATATGCGACTCTTTTAAGCTTTCCATTCTTTTTAAAACTCATTCTCTTAACAAGACAGCGAATAAAATTGCTTCAAGGATGCAAACTAACCTTACCTAGTTATGTTTTAGTTATGTTAGTATTATGTTTGGGAACTGTAATGACGGTATTCATCTCTCAAGCTTGAAACTCCCTCAAATGAGCTCTAGCGCGTTGGTCTTCCCTTTGTATAGAAGGCAGAAGCGAAGGCATGAAGCTCGGTCCAATTATCTTAAGTATGACACGCCAAGAAGCGAGTACTTGAGGAAGAGCTTCATTTGGCGTTACAATTCTATCTGGAACGATCTTCTTGGGGATGTTATTCCTGTAAAATCCTACGTTGACTCCCTCAAAAGAAGGCTCAATAGACGCTTAAAACCTCGAGGTTTCAAAACGAGGTAACTGAATGAGGTATATCAAATACATTTAAGTACCTTGCATCGTGAATATAGAAAAAAAAAACAAAAAGAAAAAATATGTAGCAATAACAGGAGAAACAGAAGAATAAGTGGAAAACAATGCGTCATTGTAGCCCCCACGAGAAAAGATATAACAAGAAAAAGAGATTTGATTACTACTACTACTAATAAGTCGTCGCAGCACCAAGCTACCTGACGCCAACACAGCTACGCAAGCTCCTCCTCCAACCCAATCTATTCAAGGCCTCCCTCTTTACACCCTCCCAGGAAGTTCCCATTTCCTCCAAATCCTTATTTATTACAGTCTCCCACCCCAAATGAGGACGACCTGCTTTCGCTTAGCCACAGACGGTTGTCCAAAAAGGACAATCTTCGGCAATCTGTCATCCTTCATTTTTTGCACAACCTACTGTTTGAAATACGTTCAGTCAGTCGGGTACCCAGAACAATCCGTAGGCAATTTCTCTTGGAAATATCTAGTAAATTTTCGTCCGCTCTTCGGACGGCCCATGCTTTAGAGTCATATTTGACCGCTGACATCAATGTAGCTTCCAATATTTTAATCTTGGTTTGCAGACTTATCTTACAATTCTACAATTTTTTTTTTTTTGTGAAAAAACACCCTGAGCCTTGGCTATTCTATTTTTAACGTTCTCACTCCTCCCACCGTCTTTACTAATAATACTACCGAGGTAAGTGAAGCTGCCCACCTGATAAATCTTTCGTTACCTAACGTCACCTTTTTATCTTCGCTTATTCCTAGCCTCAGTGACTTAGTCTTCTCAACATAAATTTTCAAACCTATTCTAGCATTCTGAACTTGCAAAACCTCTAAAAATTCATTCATTTTGCTCAAACTTTCATCTAATATGCTTATGTTATCAGCATATTCTATGTCCAGGAGAGTTTTTCCTCCCCATTTGATTCCGTCATCTCCGATTGTCTTTCCTGTGCTTCTTAAGACAAAGTCTATCAAAATGATCCATATAAAGAGGGATAGAACACAACCCTGCTTAACTCCTGATTTAATACAAAACCAGCTGCCAACCTCATTTTCTACCTTTACCGCAGTAGTATTATTCTCGCGCATAATACAAATAACTTTAATGTATTTGTCTAGTAAACCATATAAAAATAAGACCTTTGCTAAAGCTCTTCTATCAACAGAATCGAATGCTTGCTCATAATATATAAAACTGAGGACCAAAGGTGTTTGAGAACGAAGGGACTTCTCAATTATTAACCTAAGAGTGAAAACCTGGTCGACACATCCTCTACCTTTTATATAACCGCACTGTTCTTCTCTTAAAACTTTGTCAACAGCATCTCTCAGTCTAAAAAGTATCATATTACTAAATAATTTTCTACCTACAGAGACCAGACTAATGCCTCGACAATTACGACACTCACTCTTGTCACCTTTCTGATACAGTTGTTTAAGTAAAATATTCCTAAAATCATTAGGTACTTCAGAGCAACCATATTTAAGAAACTCACTTATCGCACTATCAGCATCTGAAGCCTTATTATTTTTTTTATCATTTTACTACTGTCGCTAATTCTTCCTTATAAAACAAATCTTCTTCAAAAGTTTCTCTCAAATTTTGATCCTGGAGTATACCAACATCATAACTTCCCGGGTGGTAGCTACCCTTCTGAAATTTCAGCTTTGAATTAACCTTAGACACTACTAGTGATGTTCACTTTTAACACCAATAACAGCACTCCTATATACCCTAGTATCTTTTATTGATCCTACTAGTCTTTGGTTTACAATAACATAATCAATTAAGGTTTACTGTCTTAACATCACGTGAATACCATGTCAACTTATTGGCCATAGTATGACCAAACACCAAATTCGTTTTAACTAGGTTGTTATACCTACAACACTGCAAAAATCTGTAGCCATTACTGTTTTCTTTTCCTACAAAAAAATTGCCTAGACAAGGATACCATCTATCCAAGGATACCATCTATCCCTATTTCTACCAGCCTGGTCGTTAAAATCTCCTAGTACAAACACCATATTTCTACCTGGTACCCTGTTTATTTGCTCCTGTAACTGTAAGTAAAATTCATCTGAGTCACTAGTATATCTGTCACTTGGTTTAACAGGGGCATATACTACTATAATCGATACCCTTAACTTCTTAGTCATAAAATGAGCAATTAGCATTCTATTATTAATACCTTCCCAGCCTTAACAAGACTTAGCAGCTTCTTTATTCATCATGAGCCCTACTCTCTACCTATATACCCCATCCTTCCTGCCTGAGTAAAAAAATTCTATTTCACCTAATTTCATGCTTCCCTACATCTGGGATATGAGTTTCTGAAACTCCTAATAAGTACAGTTCAAACCGTCTGATTTCGCCAGTCAAAATGTTGATACGATAGTCATTTTTTAATGTCGTAACATTCCAAGTTTTAATTTTCATTTTCTTTAAATCATTGAAATTATTTTAGCCTCAGGAAAAGCAATGATCCCGGATACCAGTGTAGGATGGGGACCAACATATCTTTTCAAGTTTACATCGAAGCCCTCAAGCCGACTTAGAACTGGAAAGGAAGAAGTCCCTGGGGCCTCCAGTTTCATTGGAAGCCTTGTGCAATCCTGGGCCCATCTTGGTCACAACATGGTTTTCAATACTCAGTGATGCTCTTCTATCAACAAAAGTCGAAATCCTGCACAGACAGTCCAAAGCCTATTACCTCTGATTCATTGTATATTCATGCCTACGAATATTATGCTACTACAGAGAGAAAACCCACCCGATAACGCCCATGAAACCAGTCCAAGCCCAGGAGAAATAATAAATGATCAGAATCCTGTCCGAATACTGTGTTATTTAGTAGGCTATAATTTACTTGAGGGGCGCCACTCCTCATGTGGGAAAAGTTGACCGCATGATCCACAGTCTTAAACGTACCACAAAAGGGTCAAGGCAGCTCTTTGCAGAGGCTATTGTCCATAGATCTGGATCTTACGCCCTGCCGTAGTTGTTCTCCAATATAGGATCCTCCCACGATGGTGTTCTGCGTCACCATGCAATTTAAACCGTTACTGGGAGAAGGTTTGTGACTCATGTGACGTGTGGACACGCCAGTGGGCCCTGTTTAGTGTACATTTGAGGGGCCTTCTTCCTCCTCCACCTGTATTTATGGCTCGGGCAAGGACCCCCAGGGAAAAGGTCCCCCTTGGTCCGTGCATCCTATGGAGGTACTCTACATATATGTGGGGCGTTCTTCTATCTTCTAACTAATGTAACTAATAAATAGTTGCAATAAATTGCAACTTCACTTTTAATTTAGACTGTAAAGTAAAGAAAAAATGATAACACATACAAGCTCTGTTGTCCTCTGCCAAAATCTAGCAAGTAAACTAATCATTAACTAACTAGTGCAACTAATTAATTGTAGTAATAATTGCAACTTGTAATAAAATGATTTGATTCCTTTAGTAGACTCCCTCTTCTGATCAACTTTATTACAGTATATCATTTCTGCTGACTTTATCTCAAGAAACCACCTTCCAGGGAACAAATTCAGCAAAATTTGGATTTGGTTGACGGTATAAAATAATCTTATTTATAAGTTCTGAAGTTTTCTTTTTAGTTTCTAACTTGTGTCCTTTTTTTACAAAAGTCTATCCCCAATAATGAGTTAGGAACTTTGTGACCCATCGATTGGAGTAGAGATGCTTAAGTCTTTTTAAGCCAAATCAAATTTATAGTTTAGGACATATAGCTTGGTAGCAAATTTATAGCCTTTTAGACTGGGAGTTAGTCCTAATTCAGAACTAAATCATTTCTTCTACTTTGTTCCCATTTATATTCAGTGGCTTTCCAAACAAACAATCGTGAAAAATTATTAAAGTTTATGGCCTTGTAGAGAGGAGGCAAAAAAAATATGGATGAGAGAAATAATAATCGTTCTAGTATATTATAAATCCTTATATAAATAATAAATAAATATTGTTAAATAAATAATAAAAATATAGTTAGGATATATTAATAACATTACAATTTTATCTATGATTAATAATTGTAATTTTGGAATACCAAATATAACATTTATACCTTGTAACTTTAATTATAATTTTAAAATAATGTTATAATTTTTATGTATTATAAATTATTAGGAATTTACAATATATTAATAAATAATATATTAAAATAAATAATAATTAAATCTTTCTGACTTACAAATTTCTGACTTTCTGACTTACAGAAATATCCATTCCGTTTGACAACTTCCAAATATAATCCATTTACGATATCATCAATCTAATAAAAAAAAAATTCATAGAAAAATTCACGAGCTTATGAAAAAAAGAACCCTCGGATTTAGTTTAGTGTTGATCCAACGAAGTTCTACTAAAGTACAGCCAATCTGACTTTCTGTTCCATTTCATTTGACAACTTTCAGTAATAATCAAGTTTCGATACCTTCAACTTTTCCAGTTACAATTTAACCAAATAAAACTTAACGATCCGTTTTACTTGAAAAACTTCCAAATCTTTTTTGAAATATTTGAAAAAAAATCCAAAAATGCTCTTGTATCTTCAATATTTACAGTTAGGATTTAGCCAAACCAAACTCTATTTTATATTTCAGTTGGCAACTTTCAAAAAATCAAGTTGCGATACGTTCAACCTTTCTAGCAATAATGCAATCTTTTCAAACTTTAAACTCCATGCAATTTGACAACTTTAAATATGCTGCACTTACGATACGTTCAGACTTTCAAGATATAATTTAAGCCACTCCTTTATCTCCCTTTTTATATGGAAAAGATCCAAAACTACATTGAAATGCTTGAAGAAAACTTCCAGAAACGCTCCCGTTACGATATCTTCAATCTTTGCAGTTATAATTCATCTATATCCAACTCTATTTTCCATTCCGATCGGCAACTTTCAAACATACCCAAATTGCGATACTTTCAAATTTCCCAGCTACAATGAAAATAAATATAAATGTCTATTCCATGCCATTTGACAGCTTCTAAGGATACTCCACGTCCATTCCCTTTGACAACTTTCAAATATAATCTATTTACAATGTAATCAACATAATATAAAAATTTATCAAACGAAACTTTCACGAGCTTATAAAAGAAAACCAACGGATTTAGTTTAGTGTTGATCCAACAAAACTCTCTTACAGTCCAACTAAGTCTTATTTTCCATTAAATTTCATTTGACAACTTTCAGTAATAATCTATTTGCGATACCTCCCACTTCTACAGTTACAATTTATCTAAATAAGACTTTACGTTCCGTTTTACTTGAGAAACTACTTATGGTAATACATTAAACCTTTCCAGATAGAAAGTATAAAATGTCACTCTTAGCTCCATCTTATTTCAATAACGTCTAAAACTTCACTGAAATACTTGAAACAAATAACTTCCAGAAACACTCCTGTTACGATACCTTAGATATTTAAGTTATAATTCAACCAAACCCAACTGTATTTCCGATTCCAGTTGATAACTTCCAGACATCCTAAGGTTGTGATACTTTCAACTTTCCCTGCCACCATGCAATCAGATCCAACTTTATATTCCATATCATTTGACGGTTACAATTCATTTAAATACAAACTTGCATTCCATTCTATTTTAAAAAAAACCTCCACAACTTCTTGAAAATACCTGAAAATATTTGCAGGAATACTCCCCTTAAATATTCAATTATTATTCAACAACATCCAACCATTTTCCAACCATTTTCTCAATTGCCGTTTTTAACTTCCAGACATACCCAAGTTGCGATACCTTTAACTTTCCCAGATACTATGCAATTGAATACAACTTTATATTCCATGTCATTTGACAGCTTCTAAACATGCTCCACTCCCCATACGTTAAGCCTTTCCTGTTACAATCTAACCAAATACACTTTTCATGGAATTTTATTTGAAAAATGTCCAAAATTTCCTTGAATTACATGCCTTAGATTACTTGAAGAAACTTCCAAACATACTCCTGTTACGATGTCTTAATCATTTTCAGTTGTAATTCAACCATGTTCAACTCCATTTTCCTCTCCAGTTGGCAACTTCTAAACATACTCAAGCTGCAATACCTTTAACTTTTCCAGCAACCATGTAATCAAATCCAACTTTCTATTCCATGCCATTTACATCGTGGGAGGATCCTCTATAGGAGGACAACTGCGGCAGGGCGTAAGATCCAGATTTATGGACAACGGCCTCTGTAAAGGGCTGCCTCGACCCTTTCGGGGTACCTGCAAGACTGGGAAACTTGCGGTCAATTTTTCCCACTTGAGGAGTGGCGCCCCTCGAGGAAATTATAGCCTAGTAAACAACACAGCACTCGTACGGGATTCTGATTATTGGATAATTTTCTGGGCTTGGTTTGTTTTGATGGGCGTTTTCGGGCTGAAAAACCTCTTCCTAGCTAATTTATCTACTATGGGCTGCCTCCCCGTAGTAGCATAATATTTGTAGGCATGAATATATAATGAGTCGGAGGTAATAGGCTTGGGACTGTCTGTGCAGGTTTTCGACTCTTGTTGATAGAAGAGCATCGCCAAGTGCTGAAAACCATGTTGTGACCAAGATGGGCCCAGGATTGCACAAAGCCTCCAACTTACTGGAGGTCCCAGGGACTTCTTGCTGTCCGGTTCTAAGCCGGCTTAAGCGCTTCGGTGTAGACTTGAGAAGATATGTTGGTCCCCATCCTGCACTGGTATCCGGGATCACTGCTTTTCTTGAGGCCAAAATAATTTCAAAGATTTAAAGAACATGAAAATTGGAACTTGGAATGTTACGACGTTAAAAAATGACTATCGCATCGACATTTTGACTGACGAATTCAGACGGTTTGAACTGGATTTATTAGGAGTTTCAGAAACTCATATCCCAGGGGTAGGAAGCATGAAATTAGGTGACATAGAATTTGTTTACTCAGGAAGGAAGGATGGGGTACATAGACAGGGAGTAGGGCTCATGATGAATAAGGAAGCTGCTAAGTCTTGTTTAGGCTGGGAAGGTATTAATAATAGAATACTAATTGCTCATTTTATGACTAAAAAGTTTAGGGTATCAGTTATAGTAGTATATGCCCCCATTGAACCAACTGATGGAGATACTAGTGACTCAGATGAATTTTACTTACAGTTACAGGAGCAAATAGACAGGGTACCAGGTAGAAATATGGTGTTTTTGCTAGGAGATTTTAATGCCCAGGTTGGTAGAAATAGGGATAGATGGTATCCTAGCCTAGGTAATTTTGGTGTAGGAAAAGAAAACAGTAATGGCTATAGGCTTTTGCAATTTTGTAGGTATAACAACCTAGTTATAACCAATACGGTGTTTGGTCACAAAATGGCCCATAAATTGACATGGTATTCACGTGATGGTAAGACAGCAAACCTTATTGATTATGTTATTGTAAACAGAAGACTAGCAGGATCAATACAAGATACTAGGGTGTATAGGAGTGCCGTTATTGATGTTAAAAGTAAAGATCACCATCTAGTAGTGTCTAAGGTTAATTTAAAGCTGAAATTTCGGAAGAGTAACTCCCTCCCGGAAAGTTATGATGTTGGTAGACTTCAGGATGAAAATTTGAGAAAAAAATTCCAGGAACAGTTGAGTACTAAACTTGAGGGTTTAAAATTTGACAATGTGGAAGATGGATGGAATAATTTCAGAAAAACAATTTGTGAAGTTGCTGATGGTGTCCTAGGGAAGAGTGCTAAGACAGCAACTAGGAATATTAGTGAAAAAGCTTTAGGTTTAATAGAGAGTAGAAGGGGTTTGTATAAGAATTATCTGAGCGATAGGTCGTATGAAAACAAAAGGAATGTAAAGAAAGTGGAGAAAGCATTAAAGTATGAACTAAGGAGATGTGAAATGGAGGCGATGGATAAAATTGCTGAGGATCTGGAAGATGCGGCTAGACGGCATAATAGTAAAATATTATACTGGCATGTTAATAAATTGAAAGGGAGTAGCCGATCCGGACTAGTCCCAGTTAAAGATAGAAATGGGGTCACAATTAGTGATAAGGAAAAAGTTAAAGAAAGATGGGTGGAACATTTTGAGAATGTGCTAAACCGAGATACAGTTGCAGGAAAAGATATAGATGAAAATGAAAAAGTTTGTGATACCTTGGATGTGAAGGAAGATTTGTTTAGTGAGGAAGAATTAGCGACAGTACTAGAAGGATTAAAAAATAATAAGGCCCCAGGTGCTGATAGTATGATTAATCAGTTCCTTAAATATGGTGGCTCTGAGGTTAGGAATAAGCTACTGATGATTTTTGAAAAAGGGGAAGTACCCAATGATTTTAGGAAAACCTTAATTAAACCACTGTATAAGAAAGGTGACAAGAGTGAATGTCGGAATTATCGAGGCATTAGTCTGGTCTCTGTAGGTAGCAAATTACTGAGTAATATGATACTTTTTAGACTGAGACATGCTGTAGACAAAGTTTTAAGGGAAGAACAATGCGGTTTTAGAAAAGGTAGAGGATGTGTCGACCATGTTTTCACTCTTAGGTTAATAATTGAGAAGTCCCTTCGTTGTCAAACACCTTTGGTCCTTAGTTTTATCAATTATGAGCAAGCTTTCGATTCTGTTGATAGAACAGCGTTAACAAAGGTCTTATCGTTATATGGTATACCAGAAAAATACATTAAAGTGATTTGCGCTATGTACGAGAATAATACTGCTGCGGTTAAGGTAGGAAATGAGGTTAGCAACTGGTTTTGTATTAAATCAGGAGTTAAGCAGGGTTGTGTTCTATCCCCCTTTATATGGATCATTTTGATGGACTTCGTCTTAAGGAGCACAGGAAAGGCAATTGGAGACCATGGAATCAAATGGGGAGGAAGAACGCTCCTGGACTTAGATTATGCTGATGATTTAAGCATATTAGATGAAAGTGTGAGCAAAATGAATGAATTTTTAGAGGTTTTACGAGTTCTGGGTGCTAAAATAGGCTTGAAAATTAATGTTAAGAAGACTAAGTCACTAAGGTTAGGAATAAGTGAAGATGAACAGGTGACCTTAGGTAACGAAAAGATTGATCAGGTTGGGAGCTTCAGTTACCTTGGTAGTATTATTAGTAAAGATGGTGGGAGCAGTGAAGATGTTAAAAGTAGAATAGCTAAAGCTCAGGGTGTTTTTTCACAGTTGTAAAAAGTTTGGAAGAATAGAAAGATAAGCCTACAAACCAAGATTAGAATATTGGAAGCTACAGTGATGACAGTGGTCAAATATGGCTCTGAAGCATGGACACTCCGAAAAGCAGATGAAAATTTACTAGATGTTTTCCAGAGAAATTGCCTACGGATTGTTCTGGGTACCCGGCTGACTGACCGTATTTCAAACAGTAGGTTGTACGAAAAGTGTGGTTCAATCCCGCTTTCTGGGGCTATAATGAAAGAAAGGTTGAGATGGCTAGGCCACGTTCTACGGATGAAGGATGACAGATTACCGAAGATTGTCCTTTTTGGCCAACCGTCTGGGGCTACACGGAAAGCAGGTCGTCCTTGTCTGGGTTGGGAGGATGTCATAAATAAGGATTTAAAGGAAATGGGAACTTCCTGGGAGGGTGTAAAGAGGGAGGCTTTAAATAGATTAGGTTGGAGGAGGAGCGTGCGTAGCTGTGTTGGCCTCAGGCGGCTTGGTGCTGCAGTGAGTTATTAGTAGTAGTAGTAGTATGACTCAACCGCATCTAAATGTGTTCTCAATTACTGTTCGCCGGTTCCAAACACCCCAAGTTGCGATACGTTCAACACATCCAACTTTATATTCCATGCTGTTCGGCAGTTAAATGTACCTAAATACAACTTTACGTTGCATTTTATTTGAAAAAGATCCAAAAATTCCTTGAAGTACTCGAACAAATTTTCAAAAATACCCCTGTTACGATGTCTTCAACCTTTATAGTTATGACTCAACCAGATCCAACCTTATCGGTGGCTTCCAAACATAGCCAAGTGTCGATACCGTCAATATTTCCAACTACAATTCAATCAAAGCTGACTTTATCTCTCATGCCATTTGACAACATCCTAAGTTGCTCCACTTGCAATACGTTTAACCATTCCAGTGACTATTTAAACAAACACAATTTTACGTTTAATTTTATTTGAAAAAGTTCTACAATTTCCTTGAAATACTCGAAAAAACTTCCAAAATGCTCCTTTTACGATATATTTCACGTTTGTAGTTATGATTTAACCAACTCCAACCTTATGTTTAGTTCAAGTTGGCAACATCCAAACGTATCGCCATTTCTTACCGAAAAAGGCTATATAATTACTTACTCAGCAAAAAATACGGGGTTATAAATATTACTAATATATCTAAGCCTTAATTAAGCATCTGTAAGCTATTATCCGTCGTTTAGACTTCGTATCCTTTATCATTCTTCAGAGGAATTGTGCTTTGGTATTTCTTTGGTAACTCTCCAGCAAAACATTTAACTGGCGCTTCATTTTCTTTTACTTTTGTCAGCCTTTTTCTTTTTACCTATTTCTTTTACTCTCTTGTGTTTCTTTCTTTTTTCTAATTACCTTCTCTTTACTATGTTTATTTATTTTGTTGTTTTGTCACCAAGATTTATTTTTTCTTATATACATCAACCGCAGGGGCGAATCCAAGGGGGAGGGGGTAACGGGGATACATCCTCCCCTCAAAATTCTGGGAAGTTGTCCCGTAGGGTCGACGTTCTTATAGATGTTTACACTGTAAATCTTATTGTGATGAGGATAAAAACTGAATAATTTATGCGTTTTGAAACATAAATTTAAAACATAACTGTCTTAAAAGCTAACCAAATTCAATATTGGTTTTATTTTCATTGATGTAGAATAATGTATGCGCAAAACAATTAGATAACATGTGATGATATCTGCGCGAGAATATTTGTTTTGTGGAAATGCAGTTGGGAATAAAGCCAGGCTGCTGCCATGTAAGCCATGTGCTCTTATAACCTCGGGCTCCTGAGATCATTGAATTTCATTTAAACCACGCATGTGCTTTTTCAGTGTTTATATAGACGTCTACGCCCCTGTTTGTTAATTAGTCGTCCATCCTTTCAAAACGAAAATAAAAAATTATAGACTTTTTCTAAAGAAAGAATTGGCTGATAGCAGACCTTGTTTGGTTGATGCAGCCCTTATTTGGAAAGGGATACAATTAAAATATTTAAGTTGGCAAGGTTACGACGGAGCTTCATCTATGAGTGGCCAGTTTCAAGGCTGAGCTTCTATACTTCGTGAAGTTTTTCCCGAGCAGGCAATGTTCACTCTGCAAGTCACTCCTTACCCCTACTTAACCCCTACTCCTACCTAAACTTACCCCTACTGCATTTGTACAGCATATCTGTTATAAGAAATCGTCTTACCCCTATTCCTACCTAAACTTACCCCTACTGCATTTGTACAACATATCTGTTATAAGAGATTGTCTTACCCCTACTCCTACCTAAACTTAGCCCTACTGCATTTGCACAACATATCTGTTATAAGAAATTGTATTACCCCTACTCCTACCTAAACTTACCCCTACTGTATTTGTACAACATATCTGTTATAAGAAATTGTCTTACCCTTACTCCTACCTAAACTTACCCCTACTGCATTTGTACAACATATCTGTTATAAGGAATTGTCTTACCCCTACTCCTACCTAAACTTACTAAACTTACTGCATTTGTACAACATATCTGTTATAAGAAATTGTCCAGGAACTTTGAAAGAAATAATTAATTTCTTCAAAATTTCACTTAAGTGCTCTGCAGTTTTCCAACAAATTGTTCAAGCAAGTAATCCTATCACAGGAACAAATAGAATAAGATTGAACAAATTTGTGAGACTTGTTGGGTGATCATCGAAAAGCAATCATTTTGTTTAAAGAGATGTTTGTTATTATTGATAAGGCTATGAAGGAGATTCAAGAATTTCCGAATTCAGATTCAACAATTCAGATTCTGAATCTTCAAGCAAAGCTTATTCTTTGTTATATACTATTAAGAGGTGCAGTTTTGTTACAGCTATGGTTACCATCATTAAAGTTTTTAGTCTGTCACACAATTTGTCGGCATTTTTGCAATAAGAAATTATAGATCTTGTATACTTTTTTAAACATTCTGCGATCTTAGGAGCAATGTTAAAGACATGAGAGAGAGAGGAGTTAAGCTACGTTTCATCTCTTTTTTACAGAAGGCACTGAACTTTGTCAAGATTATAAAATCAGCATTAGAGTGCCCAAATGAGTTCCAAAACAAACGTGTAGGAATAATTACGCAACAGTGTCAGCTGATCCTGAAACGTATTACCGACTTTCTTTGTTTACCCCATTTCTGGACTACTTTCTGCAGCAGGTGCATCAGCCATTCCTTAGTCACAGAAAGTTGCTGGATCTGCTGCAATACCTATTTCCTCAGCACTGTATTTCTCACGACGAGGGGAAAAGGATTTACCGGATATTCTGACTTCTTTTTTTGGTATCTTGATGCAGACAGCTATAGGGGGAGCTTGCAAACGGAGTTAGCTCTGTGGAGAGGAATGTGGATACAGCCCGGAAAATTGGCATCAAAATATTTCATAGCGTGCCTAAAAGAATGTGCTGATTTCCCTCACCCTACATCAATTTTTGAAGATTGGTGCAACGATTCCCGTCACTAAGTCACTGCGAACGTTCTTTTTCTTACCCTGAGAAGAGTGAAATCTTATACCAGGAGTGCCTCAGGTCAAGAACGTCTCAATTTGCCATATTATACATACACAGGGATCTTCCAGTCAATGCACAGGACATTTTGGAGGAACTAGCCCACAATACAAAAAAGGTGGCTAAATTTTATTTTATAATTGCACATTTACAGGGTTGTTTCAATAAAGAATGTACCTATCAGTATTGGATTCAACATTAAAAAACTACACCAATTGAAATCCTATAATATTTACCCAATTAGTCATAGAGAAAGGTCAGAATGGATGCTGTGTGGTATAGACAAATGACTTACTGCGTTATCTTCAAACTTCTTACAATGACTAAAACTAAAAACCCACTTCGTAGCCTTGACCAAAGAAAGAACGATCAGTGAGAGAAATATTTTATCTATTATAAACGGTGATTGGAGGAGTGTTTGTTTAAGTTAAATTTCCGTCTTTAACTCAGGTCGGATAATCTTAGGATAAGATGAGTCATACCTACTGAATTTGGAGCAACAAAATTTTAACGAATTTAGTTAGGGTGTTTAACTGCACATATAGCTTTCCCTTAATCCTTTAAGAAAAAGGAATTTACAAAATAAAAAGGGGATATTTATTTGAAAAATAATTATGGTATCTAGCAACGCTCAATAATTTTATATGCTATATTCTAATAAGTATTGTAAAGCCTTTAGGTTGCAGAATGGCAATTTATTTTTCAAACTGAATTAGAACAGGGAAGTCATTTTAAATAAGTCCAGGAGCAAAGAAAATTGAAAGAAACTTAAAGAGTCCAGTTTCGGTTTATAATAGCCATGCCCCAATATTTTTGCAGGCTGTCGGGATAAATTTGCCCTGTATTCCTCTGAAAAAAAATCCTGTGCACTTACTTGCTTTAGAAGAAGCTGAAGAAATCAAAAGTTTCTCAAAATGAAAAATATATTGTTTTGATGTTGGACGACCAATATTTCCAAGGTCTAGGTGTTGGTGTCACCAATGAAAAAAAAAAGATTTTTTTTCAAATTCCAAGATTAAAGATTTTGTATTAATGTTCAAACCACATCAGATTTGAACTATCCACAAGTTGCTAGACTGTAAAATCAAACCTTGTTTCTTGCCCATAGTTCGTTCTGGAAGTGCTGTTACATCCAAATAATTAGTAAACTGGATCATCTCTCCAAAGGCTAATGAATTAAAAATTATTCTCCTATGCAATAAAAAAAAAATGCCGAAAGTAACAAAAAATATTTACTGCAAGCTAGTTTGTTCAGAAATCCTTATTTCCAGAGGGTCTCCCGGCCACGCATCATTGAGGCTCGGGAGTTGAAATTCTATTTAAAAACAAAGCCTTTTGACTCACAAATTTTCTGTTCTATAACTAATTTGTTTGATCAGTGAAATGCTTAAGGACTGATATTTGACTCTAATTCGTATATTTCATAGAATAAGTATGTCTATTCTGATACGCCGTTTATTTCTTAGTGGCAAATTCTTCATGAATTGTGACTTAGCAAACTAATATATTTTATTCGAAACTATTAATGCCTTCTTTTTAGGGTGAAATATTCTACTTGAAGCGACTCAATCATGGACATGGTAACTTTGAGATTAAAAGCAAGGCCATAAAAGTCATAGTGATGGTAAGATTTTCCTCCTATTTTTTCAATTCAACGACCTTATTTAATTTTTAGTTTCGTTTCTTGTTTTGGAAATTATGTTTTGGAAATATGAGCTTGAACCTGAAAATGGTGGTGGATTTTATTTACTCTCTTATATACGCGAAAACAATTTCTTAGAAACATTGAATCACCTAGTCTTTCTTCAGTAGCAAATTACCTGAGTCTACTTTTAGCTAACTAAGTTTTCTCTGTCTTACCTGGTATTAACCAATAAATTAAAAAGGAAATTATAGGGAGTTAAGGGGACAAACTGTATAAATAAGGTGCACACTTCATTCCTAATGAGAACAGCTATAGAAATTACGACCAGAGGCTACGTGAACAGCCTAGAAAAACCGTCCCAGAGATAAAATCACACTTAGAATCACCCCGAGTTCATACTACTCTGTAACCACCTCAGGCTGCCACACTTGGAGCTGCTTTGGAGAGGAAGTACTTTGCAAGTCCAACCGAACGGGTAATTTATACTTTTACGAGAAGCCAGCTAATCTACAAAGTATCCCAGGTATCATCATAGGCAGCGCAATAGCGCTGCCCTAGTAAAGAGCGACGTGGGCGCAATGTATTATTTTATCTTTTTTTTTTGGTTTTAGACCAGGGCACTTTGTATCGAAGGAGCTGTAATATAGACTTCAAAAAGGGCTCATTCCATTGTAAAATGAAAGGGTTATTGCCCTTTTTAATTGTCGAAAGTGATAGGAGGGCAGCTAACCCCCCTCCCACGCCCACCACTTCCCAAAACACATCAAATCAAAATTTTAAGATAGCTATTTTATTCAACATAGTTAAAAGGTCCGGAAATGATGCACAGCCCCCCTACAGTCCTTAGGGCAAGGGTTGAAATTTATGCCTTGGGGGTATATAAGGTTTATACAGAAAGGGTGACTGTATAAACTTCGGAAGGAGCTTATTGGATTGCTAATCAAAGGTTTGGGTGCCTTTTTTTTTGAGATTCTGAGTTACGGGAGGATGGATCCCCACACCATGTATTTTCCAGAAATGTATCCGATAGAATTTTTGAGACGGACATTTGTTGCCGTAGAAACTTCGAAAAGAGCTCATTCGGCTAGTGTTTTTTTCAATAGTTGAAAGTGATTGAAGGACAGCTAACCCCACTTCCAACGCCCACCATTTCCCCGAACACATTCCATCAAAATTTTCAGATAGTCATTTTGCTCAACGTAATTTAAAAGTTCTAAAAATATGTCTTTGAAGATGACAACTCCCCCCGCCTCTCCCACAGCCCTCAGGGCAAGGGTTGTAAGGTATGACCTGGGGGCATATAAGGTGT
Organism: Artemia franciscana; assembly: GCF_032884065.1. Lineage (NCBI taxonomy): Eukaryota > Metazoa > Arthropoda > Branchiopoda > Anostraca > Artemiidae > Artemia > Artemia franciscana. The sequence goes on along the minus strand of NC_088878.1, from coordinate 28,692,558 downwards.
ATATATATATATATATATATATATATATATATATATATATATATATATATATATATATATATATATATATATAGAAAGGGTGACCGTATAAAATTTGGAGGGGGTCATTGGCTTGCTAATCAGAAGTTCTAGTGCTGTTTTTAACGCTGAGTGATAAGAGGATGGATAACCCCCTCACACCTCGTATTTTCCCGAAAGGGATCTAATAGGAATTTTGAGATGGCCATTTGTTGTCGTAGAGACTTCATAAAGAGCTCATTCAATTGAAAATTGAAAGAGCTTGTGCTCTTTTGATATTCGAAATTGATTGGAGGACAATTAACCTCCCTCCTACGCCCACCTTTTCCCCAAACAGATCCAATCAAAATTTAGATAGCCATTTTGTTCAAAGTAATTGAAAGGCCTAGAAGCTATACATTTTAGAATGGCAACCTCTCCCCCCCCCTCCCATGGCCCTCAAGGAAAGGGTTTTAAGTGTTGCCCAGGGGGCATATAAGTTTTATATAGAAATGGTGATCGTAGAAACTTCAGATAATACTATATATAGATAATTCTACTACTCTGACTACTGTTACAACTACGCCTAAGGGCAGGAAAGTGATATTTTCAAATCATTTTTAAGGGGGGAGATAAAACTGCACCGGAACACACCCTTCTGTATGTAGGTTGTCAAAAGAGTGAAACAGCAATATATTAGGAACAAATGGGTAGGTTTATTTGAAACTAACAGGGCTTGTTATGAGGGATGTTGAAGTAATCAAAAGAAAATAATTGCATCCTAATGTTACTGCTTCTACTCATACTGCTTCTACTGTTTCTATTATTACTGCTTCTATTATTACTGCTGCCACTACGACTTAGGCTACTGCAATCTATAGCTACTACTACTACTACTGCTATTAAAACTAAGGATATTAAGGCGAAAAATTTTGGTATTTAGAAACTCTATGGAACTAAATCGAAACACACTATGACCACACAGGTTGTCAAGCGGACACATCAGAAATGCTTCAGGAATGGTAGATGATATTTATTAAGCTGAAACTTTCATCGTGTGTTGAAGGAGCTGTTAAAAAGCCAAAGGTGCTATGCGCCTACTGTTACAAATGCTGCTACAACTATTGCTACTCCATAAGCTAAGGGTATTAAGAGGAAGATTTTAAGGAATATTTAGGCGGATGTTGAACTAAATCAAAACAAACTATGAGCACGTGGACTTAACAATATATGAAGAACAGCTTATATTAGTAATTTAGACCTTTAAGGGCTAAGTTGTGGGGGACTTTGAACTAGCCAGAATGCACTATATCTATACTTTTAATGCTAACACTACTTTCAATGTAACTAGTGACGCTAAAGGTGTTAAAATGAAACTTTTAGGTAACGTTTAGGAGTTTCAATTAAAGGAAAAAACTGTATACATTCAGGTTTTCAGTAGGGCATAAAATTAAAATCATAGGCAGCACCACTCTATAATAGTTAGAAATATTATGGAAACTTTTAAAGGAGCTAATTCAATTCAAAATTAAAAGTTCTGATGCCCATTTTAAGAGAAACAAGAGATTGGGTGACAAGAAGCCCTTTTCTGAAGCCCATTGATCTTCCAAAATGATCCAGTAAAAATTTTGAGACAGCCATTTTGTTCAGCATAGTAGAACGGTCCAGCACCGACATCTTTAGGTATATAAGGCATGTCAAATCCCCACAATTGGGCAATTGGCCCATTATACTTTTGAACCTAAGTGTTCCTTTAAAATAAATCAGAAGACATTGTATTTATCGTTGCTAATGAGACACCTCAGCAATATATCGAGAAAGACTTGGAGTATTAAGTTGAAACTTTATGGGATGCTACTATTAGTACTTCTGTTCATACAACTTGAATAAAAAAAGAGTGGAAGTGAATCCAGGTTGTCAAAGATCATAGATGTAATCTTTTGGGAATGATATTAAGTTTCACTTCTTAGGTCAACTTCAGAAGGTATAAAACTAAATTTATAAAACTAAATTTAGGATTAAAAATTGTTCAAAAATTTCTTACAGCATACAAATAGCAGCCCATGCTATGGGTTCTTAGGACAAAAAAAAACTGAAAAGATATAAAATATTATTTTTTTTTAGTAAAAAAGCTATGTTAATAAAAAACGAACAGAAATTTTTTCCACAAAACAAGTTTTTCAAAGAAATGTAGAGAGCTCCATTAAGCCAAGAATGGGCAAAAATAATTCAATTATTTACAAAAGGTGCACGCCATATCGTGTCCTGATCAATTCGGAAAAGTCTTTGCCTCGTGATAAGCCCCCCTACCAATTCAATGAGATAATTCACACCTTTTAGACCCAACAGCATCAGATTGTAAGAAAACACAGTCTGGTCAACCGAGTTACTCATCCTTCAGCGATGTATTTTCGAACCTTAACAAGTTAGCATATGCTGCAGGCGCAAAAAACTCTCAACAGACAAAACAAGTGATAAGTTTAAAAGGAATTAATAAATTATTAAGGAAATAAAATGACATTTATCTGATAAATATCTTATAGAATATGGGGGAAATATGCGCTAGACTTACATTCCAGTGGGAAGTGAAGTTAGTTGCTGTAATCAGATTTATGTTTAATTTTCACTCTTTTTTTTTAAGGCTAAATGATTGGCTATATCTGGAAGTGTTAATAATACTCTAGGTCTCTAGGTCTCTCATGAAACACATTTTCCAGCAGACATCGGGATTGATCGGCTCACTCCTAAATCTATACAAAAAAAAAAAAAAAAAAAAAAAAAAAAAAAAAAAAAAAAAAAAAAAAAAAAAAAAAATCAAGCTCAAAACACGGTATGATAAAATTATATTTTAAAAGTAGTTCACATTCACTTTATAACAGGGTTTCCAACTGCCGATGTTTAAAAAGTGTGCCAAAAGACCCAAAAAAAGTGAATTTTCAGATAACAGAGATCGTACGGAATAGCAGTTGTATTTTTTACACTAAAATAAGTTAATTTGAAGTTTCCTATTTCGCTAGAACTGTTTCTTCCATCAATTTAAAAGAGTGCAAAAAAGAGTGATTTTAGCTGAAACTTAGGGAAAAGAGGGCACTTCCTGTCTTTCGAGGGATAGGGCGCAATGAGGTAAAAAAGAGTGCAAAAAAATAATAACGCGTGCAAGTTAAGTAACCCTGCTTCATTAGAGAAAAACAAGAGCACCTACAAAGAGGCAAGCTCAAAAACCCAGTGCCCTTCTAGTCAATAACTAAATTTGGTGCATCTGTAGAGCCCATGAGCATTTCGGGATAAAGCTAGTAGGAACGTAGCATTCAAGTTCGAAGTGAGATTTAATTAGGGGAATTCTGACAGAGTAGACAACATCGCTTTTTTAAAATAGGGAGATAACCCTCCCCCTTTATGTATTTACTGAAAAAGTCCACGCATTTTGAAGCTGTTTTTAACGATTTTCAAATTTCCCGAGTTTTATCCTAGTTTAATTTAATTTCTCTTCTTTAAATCTTACAATTAGTTAATTCGAACATTCAGATGAGATTCCGAACTGACTTACGTTTTCTTCGGAATATACTGTATCGGAACAATCTAGTCAGTATTCATTGGGCAAGGAAAAAATTCCTTTGGTAGAATTGGGGGATACGAATAGGGGGAAGGCCACTGTAAGACACCGAGAACAAAGAAAGTAAAAACAACCAATTAAGAACATACAAAAAGAGCTTGAAAAACAGAATACTTCTTTTTCTGCAAAATATCAAACAAGCCACGCTTTCCCATTATTGATTTAGAAAATTTCTTCCACAGAAAAGTAAAGAGCTACATTAAACCTAAGACGAACAAAAATAGAGTCAAATTGTAATTCCAGTGTAAAACGAACATAAATCACTGTCAATTAATTAGTGGAACCCAAGACGAAGAGAAATTAAAATAATTAATTAAATTAATCTTATAAAGAAACAAAAATATCACAAAAGGAGTAAGATTAATGCCCCCTATCAAACAGTTTGCGGTAAAGAACTGTAAGTAAAGAGCGACACGGCTCAATAGTAACCTTAGCTAAAGAACAGAATTTGGGTAACAATAGATAGATCAAAAGAATGGAATTTTGTGTTGCTCCAAGATACAAAAAGTTCAAACAGTTTGACGTTACCAATCAAAAGTTATGAGCTTGAGAGCATTTGACCAAATTTTATAAAAGGAGGGAACTACCTCCAAAACTTCAAGCGATCTTAAGGGAGATCTCACGATCAGGCTCAGCATAATAGGAAACCCTCCTGTTGAGGTTTCAAGCTCCTACATAAAAAAAATGGAATTTTCCATTTTTGGCAGAAGAAAGGTTACGGACGCGTTTTATTTGTTTTTGTTTGTTTGTTGTTTTTTCTGTTTTTTTTTTGCTTTCTCTAAGGGAAAATTGTATTGAAATAGTCACCCTAGTAGATCGTAAGAGAACTCACTTGATCGGAAATCAAAACCTCTATCAATCTGTCATGAAATCAATCTGTCCCTGTCAAGTGACCAAAAAGATTGGAGGGCAGTGATCCCCTCTCCGACGGCTCTTTTTTCCCAAAAGGCATTTGATCAAAATTTTGAGGTAACTAATTGATTAAAAATAGTACATTGGTCTAATAACTGCACCTTTGGGCATAAAATGACCCCATAGTCCCTGGGGTAGGGGCTGTAACCGACGCAATTTGTCCATCATTCACATATAGTATTTGTTATTGGGAAATACATATAATTTTTTTAAGTTATTCTCTGCGAAAGATTTTTCACGAGGAAAATTTTCAGTGAGAAGAAAAGTTTCCCGGGGAATTTTACATGGGGGAGGAGGGAATGGGATTTTCTGGCATAATTTAAAAAACTGCTAGAAATTAAATAATAAAACAAGTTCTTTTTAACGGACAGTAAAGAGCAACATTAAAACATAGAACGAACATAAATAGTTCTTTATATGAGGGGGACTGCCTCCTAATCAACCTTAGTTTTTGTACTGAAGTTTGACTTTTTGTCACAATTCTTACAAAAATATAGCTGAAACACAAGACCCATTGAATTTGAATAAGAATTATTTTTAAAGAACTTTGAAACTTCATTGTAGATAAGGATGGTTGAGGAAATGGCAGCCTCCCCCCCCCCCCCGCGTAAAGAGCAATTTATGTTGGTTTTAAGTTTAAATGTTGCTCCTTGCTTTCAGTTGAAAAAAATGATCTAATTCCTTGTAAAGACTAGAACGTCACTTGCGTTTATTGAAAGCAATTCCTATTTCGATCTTTGCGCTTTATTTGCCATAAAATAAACAAACCAAAAAAACAGCATCAAATTAAACAAGATTAGTGGAAAAACCTAATGAAATACAGATTGACAGTTTAATATACATTAACATTCGTTGCTTGTAATCTCAGAAATTTTGCATTTTATCAAACAGGTCGTGGTAACGAACTGCAAGCAAGGAGGAACCTCTCAAAAGTAACCGAAACTCTAAAAACAGAACTTTGTTAAAAATAGATTCATTAAAAGAATCGATTTTCTCTGCTAATTTTAAATATATAAGTTTCATTAAGTTTAGTCCTACCCATCAAAAGTTAAGAGCCCTGAGAAAATTTTCCTTATTTTCGAATAAAGGAGGGAAACACCCCCTACTATTCATAGAACCCTAATGAAAATCGCACCGTCAGATTCTGCGTATCAGAGAACACTTTTGTAGAGGTTTCAAGCTCCTATCTGCAAAAATGTGCTCTTTTCTTATTTTTTGCCAAAAGAAAGATCATGGATGCGTGTTTATTTTTTTTCCATGGGCGATCGTATCGACTCACTGGTCCTAGAATTTCACAAGAGGGCTCATTGGAATGGAAAAGAAAAGTTCTAGTGCCCTTTTAATTGACCAAAAAATTGGCGAGCAGCTAGGCTTCCTCCCACGCCCTTTTTTTCCCAAAGTCACAGCATAAAAAAATTTCCATAGCATTTTGTTCAACATAGTCGAGAAATCTAATAGCTTTATCTTTGACGACGACTTGATCCCCCACAGTCCCCGGGGGAAGGGCTGCAATTTGTGAACTTTTCACATTGTTTACATATAGTATTGATTACTGGGAAATATACAGACAATTTTAGGGGGGATTTTTTTGGTGGGGCGGGGGGTCTGGGGGAGAGGGTTATGTGGGAATATCTTTCCATGGAGGAATTTTTCATGGCGGAAGAGAATTTCCATGAAGGGGGTTCTACTTAAAAAACTGTAAACATTATTTAAAAAACAATAATTAATTAAATTTAAAAAAAACAAGCTTTTTCAACTGAAAGTAAAGAGCAACATTAAAACTTAAAGCTAGCTGAAAATATTAATTATATGAGGGGAATGGCTCCTCGTCAATATCTCGCTCTTTACGCTATAGTGTTTCTAATAATTTCAAAAGAACTATTTATTCTAATTAAATGGCTTTTGGGACTCAGAGGGCATTCTTAAAGAATTGGAACGAAATTCATTTGATGTATATGAGGGAGTTCCTTTACCTCGTCAGTACCTCGCTCTTTATGCTAAAGAAAGAATTTTGCTCGATAATGGCCGATATAAATAATAATTTGTTTGGGATATTTTTCGGTCAATCTTAGCATTTCATGTTATCTTAAGCAGCTTCTTAGCTATTATTTTTATGTGACAATAAACCAAAGATATTGCATGTTTTCGGCTTGTGGTTGTCATTGAAAAAAAAATTCCAACTAAAAGTAAAGAACAACATTAAAACTTAAAACGAACACAAATTATTATGTATTTGAGGGGGTCACCCCCTTCTTAGTATCTCACTCTTTATGCTAATGTTTGACTTTTTGTTCCAATTATTCAAGAATGACTCCTGACACACAAGGACCTTTTAATTAGAATAATAGGCTTTTTACAAATTCACAAACATTTTAGCGTAAAGAGCGAGGTACTGAGGAGGGAGCAACTCCCTCATATACGTAATAACAACCTAAAGACAAATTTGAGAAAATTATGGTTCATACAGTTCTTGGCAACGACCTCAAAGTAAGGAGCAACCCGGCTCAATAGTAACCGAAACTCTAAAGAAGTTTTTTTTAAAGGATTTTGATACCAATAGATATATTAAAAGTATTGGCTTTTTATTTTGATTTCAAATATATACTAAGTATAGTCTTCCCCATCAAAGGTTAAGAGCCTGAGAAAATTTTCCTGATTTTCGAAAAAAGAGATGAACCCCCCCCCCCACAAATGTCAAGCGATCTTAATGAAAATTGCACCATTATATTCAGCGTATTAGAGATTCCCAATATATAGGTTTCAAGCTCCTATCTGCAAAAATGTGGAATTTTGTATTTTTTGCCAAAAGGAAGATCACGGATGCGTGTTTATTTGTTTTTTTTTTGTTTATTTTCCCCAGGGATGATCGCATCAATCCAGTGGTCCTATTATATCAGAAAAGGGCTCATTCAAACGGAAATTAAAAGTTCTAGTGCTATTTTTAAGTGCCCAAAAAATTAAAGGGCAGCTAGGCCACCTCCCCCACTACTTTTTCCCAAAAATCGTCCGATCAAAATTTTGAGATAGCAATTTTGTTCATCATAGCTGAAAGGCCCAATAACTGTGCCTTTGGGTATAACATGGTCCCTCTTCCACACACAGCCCAAGGGGAATGGTCTTTAAGTTATAAAATTTGTCCATTGTTTACGAACAGTATTTGTTATTGGGATGCATGCATACATTTTTTTTGGGGGGGGGGAATTTTCTTCTGGGGGTTTCTCCACGGGGGAATTTCCCACGGGGAGAGAAGCTTCTAGAGAGTGAGTTTGTCAGGGCCAATTGTGCACTGCGGGATTTGCCAGAATTCTTATACAAAATTCTTTTTGTGTGTCTTGATTTCTCTTTTCCGTTTCAATTTTACGCGCGGAGTGGTTAAAAGTAATTCTCTGGGATAAATTGTAACCGGGATTCAATTGTCTAGAAGATATTTACTGGTGAGAGAGTTTCCCGTGGAGGTGGGGTCAGATTTCCTGGCATTATTTAAAAAACAATCAAAAATTAAATGAAAAAAAAAGTTTTTTCTACTGAAAGTAAGGAGTGACATTAAAGCTTAAAACGAACAGAAATGATTCCGTATATGAAAGGGACTGTCCCCTCCTCAACGTTTCGCTTTTTACACCAAAGTTTAACTCTTTCTTACAGCTCTGTTTTTTAAAACAATAAAAAACGTTAGCGTAAAGAACGATTGACAAATCTTAATCGACAATTCCGTTCCATCCGCCCCTAAGACTTTCAACTTAGCTCCTTTAAGTGTTCGTGAGATATCGCTGATAAACTCTTTTGAAAGCCTTGAATGAACATTGTGTCTTTAATCTCCCCCAATATGTCCTAAAAGTCTTAACTTAATAACCTTAACCATTCCTTAAATATTGTAGATATATCCTTTTGACCATCTTAATGCATATAGTGTCTTTCGGTTTGGTTGAACATCCCCCTCCACTTGCCCTTAAAATTTCAACTTAATACCCTTCAAAATTTTTAAGATATTGCAGATATGCCCTTTTGGCAACCTAGATGCAAATAGTTTGTTTTGGTTGAATTCAACATCATCCTCAATATACTTTGGGAGTTCCAACTTAATAAACTTAGCCATTCCTTAGATAACGTAGATACGCCCTTTTGCCACTTTGGATGCACATATTATCTTTTGATATAGTTTGAAAATCCCAAACAAAATGACCTAAAAGTTCCAAAGTAAGACTCCAAATGTTCCCTAGAATGTTAAAAGGACGCTCTTTTGAGAATCTGGATACGCTAAGCGTGTTTTGATTTAGTTTTACATCTCTCTAGACTTTCCCTGGAAGTTTTGGCCTTATATCTTATTCAGTTACTGAGACACTACATGTACTTGCTAATTTGACAACCTGAATGCATAGTGTGTAGTAGCAGTAGTTGTAGTTGCAGTGGTAGCAGTACCAGTAGTTCTAGATGTAGTAGTCACTGTTGCGATCGTAGTAGAATTAATTGTAGTAGTCACGGTTGCAAGTAGTTTCATTCACAAGTTGTCACAGTCGCAAAGTGTAATAGTCGCGGTCCCAACTAGATGCGCTCGCAGTCGCAGTTAAAGTCACAAGCAAATACAATCGCAAGCTTTCACGGTCACAAGTGGTCACAGTCGCAGTCACAAGTATCCGTAGTTACAAGTAATCGCATGGCAGTTGCAATCATTTACAGCCACTGTCGAAAGTTGTCGGAGTGACAAGTGATCACAATTGAAAATTGCGAAGTCAAAAGTAGAAGCATTTGTGAGCAGGTTCAGTCGAAAGTAGTTGCAGTCACAAGTAGTTACAGTCTCAAGTAGTCACAGTCACACTTACAAGCAGTTGCAGTCACAACTTGTCGCAGTCCCAGCTAGTCATAGTAAAAAGTAGTTGTAGTCACAGGTATTTTTCAAAAGTGCATTCATAGTCGTAGGTAATTGCAGTCGCAGTCCCAAGTCGTCGTCGTCGTAAATAGTCACAGAAGCGAGTAGTTGCGATCGCAGTAGCAATAGCTGTAAATGTGTAACAGTACTACAAGTAATAATAATTGTAGTATTAGTAACATGAGAAGTATTACTGGTAGAAGCAGTTGTAGTAGTATTGGTATGCACTAAGTGTTTTTCGGTCAGTCCAATGCTCCTCTCATTATGCCACGAAAGGTTCGAATACTTTTAAAACTTTAAAATACTTTTAAAGCTCTTAAAACTTTTGGACACTGACACTAAGGGTAAATATCCTGTACTTGTATATAACTGAAATGTTTAAAGATACCAACAATTGTTTAAACTATTGAAGGAGTGCAAAAAACGTTTTTACCTATCGAAGGTTAGACATAAAATCTTCTGTTTCTATCAAATAGTTCGTGGTAACGAACTATAAGTGACGAGTGATCCGGCCCACTAGTAACAAAAACTCTAACAAAAGATATGTTGATACCACTTTATGCTGATTTCAAATATATAACTTTCATGAAGGTTAGTCTTACCCATAAAAAGTTGGGAGCCTTAGAAAATTTGCCTTAAAAAATTTGCCTTAAAAAAAAAGGGAAACACCTCCTAAAGGTCCAAGAATCTTGACAAAAATCACACCGTCAGTTTCAACATGTCAGAGAGCTGTACTGTAGAGGTTTCAAGCTCCTATTTGAAAAAAAAATGTTGAACTTTGTTTTTTTTTGCCAGAAGAAAGATCATAGATTCGTGTTTTTTTCTTCTTCCAAGGGGTAATCGTATCGACCCAGTGGTCCTAGAATATGGCGAGAGCGCTTATTGGAATGGAAACTAAAGTTCTAGTGCCCTTTTTAAGTGACCAAAAAATCAGAGGGCAACTAGACCCCCTCGCACGCTCATTTTCCCAAAAGTCAACCGATCAAAATTTTTAGATAGCCATTTTGTTCAGCATATTCCAAAAATCTAATTTCTATGTCTTTGAGGAATACTTAATCCGAGTCCCTGGTGGAAGGGCCACAAGTTCTGAACTTGTGAATCTTTCCATGGAGGAATTTTTCATTGAGGAAGGGCATTTTCCATAAAGGGGGCCCCTGATTTTCCAGCATTATTTAAAAAACGATCAGAAATTAAATTAAAAACAAGTAAATAGCAACATTAAAACCTAAAACGAACAGAAATTATTACGTATATGAGGGGTTTCACACCCTCGTCAATACCTCGCTTTTTATGCTTAGTTTTTTTTGTACTTTCAAAAGAGCTATTTATTCTAATTAAATCCTTTGTGATTTAGGGGTAATTTTTGAAGAACTGGAATAAAATTCAAACTTTAGCGTGAAGAGCAAGATATTGACGAGGGGGAAAACTCCCTTATATACGTAATAATTTCTGTTCGTTTAAAGTTTCAATGTTGCTACTTACTTTCAGTTGAAAAAATTGTTTTTTTTTTGTTTAATTGGTAACAGACCTTTTTGTTTTGTAGCTGCATTCTCTTCGGAATGAAAACATCAATCCCCTTCTTGGATTTCTTTGTGACCCAAGACGACCTGGAATGGTGTTTGAATACTGTTCAAGAGGGAGCTTAAGGGACATATTAAATAGTGATGATCTTCAACTTGACTGGGCCTTTAAGGAGTCACTACTAATGGATTTGATAAAGGTAATTTTCGTAATTTCGGATAAAAATAATACGTCGGAACTATCAAGTATCCTTGATCTTCAGTCTCACTGTGTTTTTAAAGAATAACCGTTAATGGACTTAATGTAGGTGATTTGGTAAATATTGGTTAATTTTATTGATCTTTGATAAAGGCAATTTTTAAAGTTTTCTTAGTATTTTGCAAAGAGTGCGCTACTGCAAAGACAATGAAAAATAAGATTTAAAAATAGTTAAAACAAAAGCACATAATTGAAAGCACAGACATTTTTGTTATCCTCAGTGTTCGTCTGTACACAGTACACCTTCGATACTGCAAGCACAGCATGGGATATTATGTCACTCCACGTCTCGGATTTGAAAAAAAAACTAATTTGGGGCCTGGTGCTTCACTAGCTCCTGAAAACTGGACTCGTCGAAGTTGATGTAGTCCTTTCGAGAGCTAATATGCTTACCCCTTTCCAATATCACCTAATAAATTTTCTGTTCTAATTTTTAGCAATAATGAATCTGTATCCCCATAATAAACTTAAAATTGTCCCTCCCCCGACCATTGGAGCTTACACACATTGTGATAAAATTCCAACATGAGTTTTTTTTTTATTTCTCATATGGCACTGCCAGCAGCAATGTTCCCCAATCTGTTTAGATTTTCATATGTTTAATGATTTCATATGTTTCATATGATCTTGTTTAAAGATAGATTCAAGGGTTCTAGCAACTTCACCATCTGTCTTTGAACACTATGGAACAACATATGCATAGCGACTAATAACACCGATTGCGAATAGAATATATCTGTATGGTGTATTTTGACGTCTTTGAATCTCATCGGGAGTTAAAAGATCTGCTTGTAAAATATGAAATGGGAAAAAGACTTTAGTTTTCCGATAATGATTACTGTGAACTCTATGATTTCGATGAAGAGTGTAACTGGGCTTATTCTGTAAATACTCTGTCAACAAATTTTCTCAACTCCAGTGACCAGGACAAGTGTGGTGGGGGAACTTATACTTCCCAATTCACCAATATTTTCATAAACATGTTTCAAAACTTAAACCATTTTGATCGTAAACGCGGTGTGAAGTGTCCGCTACCCTTTTGGATACTAACTGTGGTAGAAAGACGCTTTTGTTTGATGGCCTTCAAATCATCACCCTCATTTGGCGTGTTATCCGAGAACGATATATCTTTTGATATTTCTCCATATTCCCTTAATCATTTTAAAATAGGACTTCTTGGAAAATTTGATGACTTTAAAAATCTATACAAATGACTATCAAATGATTCAAAACATTTATGATTTGCAATTAAACCTAATACCTAATCCATCAAAATATAGCTATTGCCATGAATTAAAACATCATTCTCTTTGTTATCAATTCGTACGCGTTCATTTTCAGCGAGATAGGTTAAGAGCCTTTTATTTTGTATACGATACGATCAAGGCATTAGGTCCACAACCCTTGATATAACTTTAGATAAACCTTCTTTTTGTTTTGGTACTTTCAAAGTTTCAGAATATTGAGGTTGTTCAATGTTCTGCTTTGCGAAAAAAAATAATAACAAAAAAAATATGCAAAAAAAACTTTAAAACAAGAAAAAAAAACTGCTAAGCAGGAGCCTATCGAGAATAAAAACAGGCTGGATAGTAACTGCTTGGGTTGGAAAAAGGGCCCTTCCTCTTACAAACTATTGAGCTTTTTCCAGACCGAGACGCTGTCTTTACTCTACACATGCGTCTCTATCTGAAGCAATGTAAAGACGATGTGGTAGTACCCTCACAACATCTGTGCGCATATACAATTTATCCGATATGGGCGACATGGAATTTTTTCAACTGAAACTGTATAGTTTTCAAATTTTAAAGAGTTAATAGCCAAGACTCACACTTGAAACTAGTTTATTTTCTACAAAGTTTCTATAAGCACGAATGTCAAATTTATCTTTTACAAAGTGGGAAGGCATCCCCTTGCAGACTTTTTTGATATCCTCATTGTGTGTTTGTACACAGTACATCTTTGAACCTGCAAGCACACCGTGGGATATCAAGTCACTCCCCATCTCGGATTTTAAACATAACAACTAATTTGGGGCCTGGCGCTTCACTAGCTCCGGGCGAATGGACTCGTCGAAGTTGGTGTAGTCACTTCGAGAGCGAGTGTGCTTACCATTTTCTAAATCTTATATTAAATTTCCAGTTCTAAGTTTTAACAACAATGAATCTGTATCCCCATAATAAACTTTAATTTGTCCCTTCTCCGGCCAATGGAGCTTACACACATTGTAATGAAATTCCAATATGTTTTTTTTTAAATTCTCATATGGTACCACCAGCAGCCATGTTTTTATTTGGTAAAACGCTTCTTTTTCCTATTTAACAGGACCATATTAGAGTTTATATCGTTAACGATGTAAAAATCGGATATGCAATGATTCAGGAAAATTCTTTTGGGTCAGTCACAACGTCACAACGACTCTTATTGTGCACACCCTCGCACATCTTACCAAAGGCAGAATTAAAAATAATTGAATTGGAGGGCTCCATGGATCTTTGTCAACTTGAAATCGTTGGCCAGAATCCAACAAAAAAGAACGTTATGTACAAAAATAATCTGTTTCGGGTGAAAGTCGGCAATAAGCTTTTGTTTTGAAGGTATTCAGTACATACTGCCTCCTCTACCAATGATAAATTAAAGGGACTCAAAGAATCTATAGGCACCGGTCTATATTTGCACGGGAGAAACAAAATCCTATCCCGAGTTATGAAGTTACATTGGTATTTTACAATCGATTTTGAAATCGTCACTGTTCTCCTCAAAAGTAGAAATGAATGGGAAATTTGGAGCACAACGATTGTCCAGCCATTTGTAATTCCAATACGGCCAATTAAAGTGAGACATTGCCGACGGATAAACAGAGCTCATATTCAGGAAAACTGCATTCGACTTTTCACCAGCTCGCTGTAAAATCGGGTCAGTTTTCAGGATAAAATCCCCGAAAAAAGCATACCCGCCTCTCCTTGACCTCTCTGCGAATAAGTGCTGATCCATATCGGTGATCAGACCATTTTCTTCTTTGCTGATTTTAAGAATTAGATCCACTACCAGATGAAGAGTTGAAAAATAATACCCCTAATCCAACCCAAAATCCTCATAAATTTTTTCCCTGTTCTTACAGACAATATTCAACAACGTTCATACATCACTTACCAGGAATATTTTAAAATAATCCTCCCCATTTTAAAACCCTCCCTTGGCCCAACTTTTTAGTTGACTGTGATGCGTTGATGATCGTGAAGTGAATTATAAAGTGCTTAGACGGGCAGCAATTTTTTCTCAGGTAGCTTTGAGGCAGTGATGTAGCACTTACACTGGTTTATGCCCTTACAAGTTAATAAACCATACATTTAATCATCTCCAAAGCGTTGTTTAAGGAGGGAGAAACTATTAAGTCAATTCTTTTCTGTGCTTGTATTAATTGGGTTAAGGATTAGAAGAAAACACTATAGGAATCTAAAAAACGAGTTCATTCAAGTATGTATTATTATTTTCAACAGCTATCCATTAGAAGTCTAAGAGCAGCATCTTCTCAGATGATTTGGGTATGATACTAAATGAAAAGATCCGTCTACTCAAGCGTCATCTACAACTTCACCTTTCTGCAAACGTGCCAGCGCAGACAATATGAATTTTAAATCATATTTGGTATTATGTATATAAACCGGTAGGAAATGCCGTGGCTTAATGTTTAAATTACAAGATTTATGTGCCAGCCCAAGAAAGTTACTCCCCCTCTCGATAAAATAGTATTACTTAAATGGTCATGCTGGCGGACTGACATTTCTTCACTACCCTCAACAAGTTCCCCCTTACAAACCCAATACATATCTTCATTTTTAATTACCAACTTGTCTTCCGATGATAGAGCCATTGGATAATTTACATTGCACAGCCTCTTCCAATGTCTTAAATAGTTGGTATTTAGTTAAATACCAACTAAAGGTATAATGACCAGATATTATTCCATACATTGGCCTCCAAAGTGACCTTTCGGGTGTATCAATAACACACTCCCGCTTATAGGTTTTATGGGCAAAAAGTATTCCATACATAGGCTCCCCAAAGTGACCATTCGCAGCCAAAGACCCTACACTACCAGTTAAGAATTGAAGACAGGAGTTACCACATAGATGTGGGTTGATTACCCCCTCCCCCACCTCTTTATGTTTCACGTATAATAATGATCTAAAGAACCTTAAACAATTACGGAGGGGTTCGTGCTTATAGTATCCATTGTCGAGACTCCAAAGAGGTCAGTGAGCATATTGTCAATTAAGTGGTCAAAATCATCATTGGCGATCTGAAAAAAGATTAAATTTTTTTATTCCCTTGAAGCATTTACGATCTTAAGCTGTGAAAAGAACATGTTATTATGCTGAAAAAAATGTTAATCCATGGGCCCAGTGGTTCCTCAAGCCCTTCAGAGCTAACTAGCAGGGCTATAGACTTACCCTTTACTAACCCGAAAAGAATGTGTTATTCTAGTTATTTCTTTTAGGACCGGTAAGAGCACCATCGGTCATGACTCTTTATTAACCCGAAAAGAATGGGGTATTTTCATTCTGATGAAAAAACCTATTGGGTAATGCCGTCAAATTCCCCTCCATGAACAAGATCCCTCATTAACAGTAAAACGTTAAGTTTTCAACACCAGAAGGCATTATTTTTAGAAGCACGAAGATCCTAGTTATTTCCCACTTCTATTAATCTGAAAAGAACGTATTATTTTTACCTATTTCTCTTTTAGAACGCTGAAGGGGTCTTCCCTTAAGGGGACCCCTTATTAAAGAGATCCCTTAAGACGGAAAGAAACCCCCTTTAGTAAATTAAAAAGAATACAGATTAACTAGAAAAACGTAAGTTTTTACCGGCAATTAGTAGGCTTTATGAAAGAATACCAAAAAATTTTACTTAAATGAAGTTTGGCAATATCGGTGTCGCCTTGCTCAGAAGGTTCAGGAACTTCACTGCCATGGGACACAGTTCTTGAGGGACCTTAGCCTTGACCTTCTGAAGGTGGTACATGTCCTGAAGGCCCCAAATATCTTAAGAGGGTATTATTCTCACCACTTCGCATTGATGCTTCCGCATCGGAAACGTTTGGCTATTTTTGTGGGAGAAAACTCTTCCTGATTGGGATTTACCTGAAATAAAGATCAAATTTAGTTTTTTTGTCATATAACTCAGGTCTTAAAATCATAGTTTCCCATTAAAATCATCTCTAATAAATCATTTCGTTTGTCCTCATACGTCTCGGAACTGCTTACTTTCGCTCTTTTTTCTTTATGACGGTCTAGTATTTAAGCTAAGAAGCGCTGCTTGCAAAGCAGAGATTGGGATCAATGACTTGACACAATACGTTTTCTTTGAGCAAAGTAAAAAAAAGAGCGTGATTTAGATTGCAAAGGTTTGGATTTTTCCTTTAATTAATTAAAAACATATTCCACAAAATAATTTTTACAACGAAACGAAAAGAATTCAATTAAACCAAAATTGAGCATATATATAATCAATTAATTCACCTTATTGAAGGTGACTTATGTAACGAATATGGAAAAACATGGAATATTTTGACAGAAAACATCGTTCTGAATGAGTATCGTAAACCCTGAGTATTTTTTACTCCTTGATTAATTTTTTGATTTTATTCCCGCTGTAATATAGTAATGAAAAACAGTCTACTTTGAATTTTAGCTATTAAAGTCTTATAAAACACCGTGTAATCGTAATATACGAAACATTCTGAAAAAAAAGAGTAAATTCAAATTTAATAAATTATCTCCGCTGCCCTCACACCCCCGGTACCTGCTTACTTTCCCCCTTCATTATCACTGTCAGAAGCCTATCGTCAAATCTATATCTGCTCTCTAGCTTGAATTGTCAACTTTGTCAAATTGTCAACTTTAATTGTCAACTGAAGTAGTTTCTATCCTCCTTATGAGAATAAAAGAAACTTTTTCAAAGAAAAGAAAAGAAAAAGGTTTAAAAAATTCGGAATTATTCAGATGCCTGAGAATTTTAGTGAGTCTAAGTGGGCTTTTTCCCTTTAAAAATTCGTTCCCATTTTCATAACTTTTTACGATCAAAGACTATATTTAATTGTAACTCGGGCAATTTGATCATAAAAACATTTCTCAATTATGAAACGCTCATAATACAAGAGCAATCAAATTTACAAGCTCGTACGAACCCTGTCACGCAATTATCGCAACACCAGCTGCTCGCTTCCAGCCCAAAATCTGACGGATATTGAATTGTTTTTAACCCTTGCTGTTGGTATGTGCTTCAAAGTGGTTTAATAGGAGCCATGGCTCTTGCAGTAAAGAGTATTTTGACTTGATAAAAATTAGATAAATTTATCACTGAGAGAACTATTCAATAGCAGGAGGGAGGATATTTTAATTGTTATTTCAATATAGAGAATAATATCAGCTCAAACTTGGGTATGCCCATCTTATTTTTTTGTTAGAGGAGGGGGGGTATATAGACAGGAAAGACTCACCAGCATAAAAGCAAAAATCCTATTTCTCTTCAAATTTCTATAGGCTTCCATTTTTTTCGAAATCCTTGTTATGCGTTCAAAATCCAATACAAGATTAATGGGGAAGTTTGTTCTAGTGCACGTTTCTATACCCCCGAAGATAATAGAAAATTACTCTGTTACCATTAGAAGAATTGTGGATCAGGTGACGCTTCTGTTTCCTCGAAATGCGTTACGCTCTATGTTTACTAAAAAATCTGTGTTCCAGGATAATCAATGGACATCTAGTCTCTCTAACGGCTCTGGTCGTAGAAAATGGCAGTAGAAATTCCTTGTTTGCTGACACGAAATGGCTGTGTGCGTGTAAAGCACGGAAATATTGGCTAATAAACAATTGGGGACCATGCCTTTACTTGGGAGACCATGGAGTTTTTTTTTCTTGGCCCTCGTAGATTGTTTTCTAAAATAAAAAAATTCTACATTATGTGACAAGAAAACTCTATGATGTAACATCCAACGAAATCCTGATTTGACGGACCCCTGAAGATTCTTAAAACACTAAAAAAAAACTATGCCGCAATAACCAAGGAAATCATAATTTGGTGGACCGCTGAATTTTTTAAACACTTAAAGAAACTATTACATAACAATCAAAGAAATTCTAATGTGGCGGGTCCCTGAAGGTTTTTTAAAACGCTCAGGAAAACTCTTTGGTAATTAATACACGCATCGTTTAGAAAACATTCAACTCCAATTACTTAACAGACAGCTGCATCTCGAGGTAAACATTCCCTGTTACGTAACATGCACCTGCGTCTTGATGAAGTTTTAAAAAAAGTGTCGGGCTTAGGATTCGAAAGGATGGGGCCCCACTTAAAATTGTAGAGGCCTCACTACTGATATTACAGATATTCTATTTTGACAGTCTGGTAGCACATAGTATCCTTTTGGAGTTAGTTTAATATGCCCTGAAAGTAACGCTCCACGTGCCTAACATGTCTGGACACCTCTACCCATTCCCAAGACGTTGCATATATGCCCTTTCGACATCCGAGATGTTCATAATGTCTTGATTAGTTCAATTTCCCCCTCTACATAACCTGAAAGTCTCAACTTAATACCTCAGTAGTTTTTGAGAAATTCTAGATCCACCATTTTGACAATGGCATGCTTATAGTGTCATTTGATTTAGTCCAAAATGCCCTTCAACACTCCCTGGAGGTTTAAGCTTGATACCCTTAGCCGTTCTTTCAATATCACAGGTAAGTTCTTGTGACAACTTGCAAGCACATGTGTTTTAGTTAAGTTTTGCATCCCCTGAACATGTCCTGAAAGTTTCATCCTAATACCCTTAGCCACTCCTCAAATATTAGCAATATACTGTTTTCACAACTGCACACACTTAGTGTATTTTGATTTAGTTCAACATCTTTCTCAATATTCTCTGAAAGTTTCTCCTTAATGCCCTTAAACTGTTTGGTAGCCCAGAATGAAGAATACTGATCTTCTCCAATAATGAAATGTATGTTTAAACAACAGGCAACTTGCAACATTTACTTCCGTCAGAGGGATAGACTTCCGTCAGAGGGATAGACTTGGGAATTTGATATCTCGAAACAAATGGTTATCATTGCTGTCTTTGCTATCTTGCTGCCTATGGCTTGTCACCTTTCAATAACTTTTGATTGTCGTAAGAGTACTAGAACTCCTAATTTGCAATCAAAATAGACCTCTCCAAAGTTTGTAGGATACTCTTTCCATAGGAAGTGGCATGGGAAAAAAATAAGTAAGTGAATAATACTTTGAAGTCATTTCTCTTCCAATAAGGTAGCGCTATTGCGTAGTCTATGATGCATTTGTGAAACAGATATTCCAGGAAATATCTAGTAGATCAAATTACTTCAAACTATCCTTTGTGAAAATTTAAACCAGCAAATGCTTAAGGACGTAATGAATTATTGGAGTACCCACCTAAAAATATTTTACTAAGATAGACGAAAATATTTTTATCTCGTCTTTAACAATTGACTTGTGCCGCTGTTGCTATTAGTAATTCTCCACATGCCTAATACTTTTCCACTGCCTTTTATTTCTTATTATAAGATAGCCATATCGCTCTGACATAGCCATTAGTTAGAAGTCCATATGGATATATCAAACAGTTCGTGGTAACAAACTGTAGTAAGGAAGCGACCCGGCTCAACAGTAACCGAAACTCTAAAAAATAAAATTTTGATAGTAATAGTTACATCAAAAGAATTGCATTTTATTCCTCATTTTAAATATATAAAAATCATCAAGATTAGTCTTACCCATCAAAAGTTACGAGCCTGAGAAAATTTGCCTCATTTAGAAAACGGGGGAAACACCCCCTAAAATTCATACTATCTTAAAGAAAATCACACCATCAGATCCAGCGTATCAGAAAACCTAATTGTAGAAGTTTCAAGCTCCTATCTACAAAAAATATGGAATTTCACATTTTTTGCCAGAAGACAGATCACGGATGCGTGTTATGCTATTTGTTTTTTTTTTTTTTTTCGTTTGTTTGTTTTTTTTCCCAGGGGTGACCGTATCGACTGAGTGATCCTAAAATTTCGCGAGAGGGCTCATTCTAAAGAAAATTAGAAGTTCCAGTGCCCTTTTTAAGTAGCCAAAAAAATTGGAGGGCATCCAAGTTTCATTTTTCCCAAAAGTCACCGGATCGAAATTCCGAGATAGCCATTTTATTCACCATAGTCGAAAACCTTAGTAACTATGTCTTTGGGGAAGACCTACTCCCCCGCAATTCCAGTGGGAGGGGCTGCAAGTTACAAACTTTGACCTGTGTTTACATGTAGTAAGGGTTACTGGGAAGTGTATAGACTTTTTCAGGGGGATTTTTTCGGTTGGGGGAATTTGAGGGGGTGTTACGTGTGAGGATATTTTCATGGAGGAACTTCTCATGGAGGAGTAGAATTTCAATGAAGAGGCGCAGGATTTTTCTAGCATTATTTGAAAAAAACAACGAAAGAATAAATACGAAAAAATTTTCCTACTGAAGAAAAGGAGTAGCATTAAAACTCAAAACGAACAAAATTATTATTACGCATATGAGGGGATTACCTCCTCGTAATAACTCACTCTTTAGGCTAAAGTATTTTTAGTAATTTCAACTATTTTTTCAGCGGCCTTTGTGACTCAGAGGTCATTCTTAAAGAATTGGGACAAAAGTTAAGCTTTTGTGCAAAAAGCGAGGTATCGACGAGGGGTGAACCCCCTCATAAACGCAATAAAAACATACGAATATAGAAGTTCCTTACGTAAGTTAATTCGTAAGTTACGTATATTTTTTACCTATTAAATCGTTCGCAAAAAATTAAAAGTTCTAGTTGCCTTTTTAAGTAATCAAAAAATTAGAGTGCAACTAGCCCTCCTCCCTCGCTCCTTTTTTTCTCAAAATCTTCCGATTAGTTGCAATTAATTAATATGCAAATTTTGTTTTAATTATTTATGTGCGGAGAGCCAAGATCAAAATAAAAAACAAGTTTGTTTAAATGAAAGTAAGGAGCAACATAAAAACTTAAAACGAACAGAAATTACTCCGTATATGAAAGGGGCTTTTCCTCCTCAACGCTTCGCTCTTTACGCTGAAGTTTCTTTCTGTTTTAAAAAGTAGAGTTAAGAGAAAGAGTCAAACTTTAGTATAAAGAGCGGGGCGTTGAGGAGGAAAAGCCCCTTACATACAAGGAGTAATTTCCGTTCGTTTTAAGTTTTAATGTTGCTCCTTACTTTCATTTAAAAAAACTTGTTTTTTATTTAATTTGAATTAAGATTTAGTTTCTTCTAGGGATCACAAGAATAATTTGGTACGTTTCAGATAATATTAACTTAATGAGGTCAACACAGATTTAATATTTTTCTAGGCTATGAGATAAAGTTCCATGATCGAAAGAATAAGAGCTGAAAAATATTTCAGATATCTTTGGAGAATAAGTTGAGGAACCTGGGGACTGGTTGCCCTCTAATCACTATTATTCTTAAAAAGGGCACTAGAACTTTTAATTTTCAATTGAATGATCCCCTTTCAAAATTTTTACCACAACCTCTGCTTTACAAACATATTTATAAAAACAATCTCTTTCATAAAAAAATATTATATGATTTGCCCCGTTACTATTATTCTGTTTTAATTTATTCAATTTAAGGGATATAGGTAAAAAAAAATAGGTAGAAAGTATATATTACTCATTTTACAGCATTTGGTCATTTATTCCCTTATTGCATAGGCTGGGCAAAATAAACATAGATAGAAATAATTGAAGTTTTTCCAATAATTCCTATCAAAGCTGTTTTCTACCATTGATTGTTGCCAAGATTTCTTTTGATTGAGGCACTTTAACATGATTTGGTTAATTTTCTATTCCTGAGATGAAAGTATTCACAGCTTATTTATCTACTCCGAGATATAATTAAGTCAGTGAATAACTCGAAAGGAAATTTGAGAGAGAAATGATGATAAGAGTTTCAAAAGAAGTTTAACACTGAGTCAATTATAAGCATCAAGCCCGCAAAAAACACTCTAGTAATGAGTCCTGTGGTGGCGCTGTGGGTTTGACCTTAGCTTGGTAATACGGAACCCAGAGATCGAATCATGCTGCAGGAATGCACTACAGGGCCGACGCAGGGACCTTAGTAGTTAAGAAACGTCGTTAATCTGATAGAATACAATACTCTAGTAATGCTATCACAGGTACCCACAGAAATGAAGGTTTTATACCTTAACACCCCCTCCCCCACCTTCACTGACGAAAACACACTTAGAAACAAGAAAATCAAATTCAAGCTTGCATACAAGAAGTACAAAGTGACAGGGTATATGGGTTAGTACACCTTTCTTAACATTATATTGGGTTTAGTACGGTTTTCAGACGGGTGAAATGCGATATAAGAGTTTGGGATCAACTGTTTTTGAAGAAAAGAAGAATTAATTGCAATATTTTGTCGGGCCTCATTTATTCGTATTTTTCTGGGGTAAAAGCCTCATGACCACAAAGAATTCTCATATATATTTATATTAATATTCTTTTCAATCCACTATAAGCAAAAAGAAAAAGGGGAGTTGAAAAACACTAAAAGAAAAGAGACCAAAATGTCATTCCATCTATTTTCATCATGTAGCTGATATAGAAGGTGAATTAAATGATAAAAATAAACGTAATGCTAACTATTTACAGTTTTGCGATCTTACGGTTTTGCGGTTTGAAAAAAAAAATAGCTTCGGTCTTACGAGACAGAAGCTAAACTTTTAGGATATTAGCAGAGAGGGGGTGTACTTCTTTTATTCAGTTTTTAATAGCGGAGCAACCAAGTTTACTTGATATTCAGGGCATATGGATTTTACTTTCACTTTTTTCTCTACCAAAAAAGGGGGGTGGTATACTCGTGCCGTTGATTTTGAATTAAAATCTAGTAGTTGGGAGAATCAAGGGATGGGTAGTTGTAGAAAAGGTCAAGACACATTTTGATTGTGAATTAAAATCAAGTAGTTGAGGGAATCAAGGCAAGGCTAATTTTAGAAAAAGCCAAGACAGATAGTTTGAATGAGTGAGAGGTACAATCTGGCATATGTCCTTTGTAGGATTGTATAAAAATGATGTCATTTCACGTGTTGATAGATAAGTCTGTCATCTATCTGTTCATATATTATTCCTTGGGCATAACTAAGGTAGAAAGTCATAGAACTAAGGGGTGAAACGGCTCTTTATTACCTCGAAATGTAAGTGAAAAGTGACCCATACCATAACATACTTTTAATATACTTGTATGTATATCAGGAGAACCATTTTTTATAGCGACTTCAAACGTACGAAATTCATCGAGTTTTTGTCAGATGAAACTAAAAAACAACATTAAAAAATATGCTTGAATTACCGTATATGTGAAGGAGCTACTAACCCTTTGATCCCCTGTTCTTTGGGCAAAAGTGTGATTTTTCAGTCTCAGTATTTCAAGAATAAATGATCTTGCTCAGGATCAAAAAGGGAAAAAAATTCTATTATATACCAGTAGAGTGGCCCTAATACAGCTGGAATATACAACCTGAGGATCTAAAGAGTATACCATAAACATCATTTGCATATATCCTAAAACTCAGTTGCATATTCCAGCTGGCACCTCATTTAAGTATACCTGTCAGGGCATGATTAATAAATATTAAACCTTCGATGAATAAGAGGAATGACCAGTTAAGTGAATCGATTTATATTATCAGAAGTTACTTTACTGAGTAAATCAACGGGAACAATATTTATATATTCAGGTCATTCTATTTAAGAGTATAGAGGCATACATAAAATTTGAATGCCAGGGTTAACATATATTCAAACTTCACTGAATAAGAGGAATGACCAGTTAAGTAAACCGGTTTATTTTAATTCAAGTGATCTAGTAGAATCCACTTAATCAGAAGAATGACCACTCAAGTCAACAAGTTTATTTGATTTATTTTATTTGGTTTATTTGATAGTGCAACGGCTTGTATTAGCATATTCATAGAAATGACCGTTTATATCAACACTTTTTCGAGGGAGCTTATGGTCATCCATGTCCCACCTCCAAGGGCCCCAATGTGCCGCCCCTTTGTTCGCCCCCTATTTCTTGAGCTTGGAATTCTTTAACTTAGAAATTTTTTCAACTTTTTTTGGGGGGACTTAGAAATTATTTCAACTTTTTTTCAAATTTTTCATCATTTTTTTCTTAAAATGACATGAAATACACTTATGACAAAAGAAATTCACTTGTGACATTTTCAAAATGAGAAATGAAGATGATATACAAATGGTAGTCGTCAGTTTTCCTATTTGAAAATGATGTTTTTTAATGACATTTTGTTTTCGTTTTTTACTTAGTTTTTTGTTAACTTGAAAATTTGTTTGACTGTTTGTTTCATGTCTCAAAATGACATTATTTATACTTATAGCCAAAACATTTTTTCTCAGACTGAAACCTAAGCTTCTTAAAATGTTCGAGCAAAATTAATAAAGTCGTATAAAGGTTAAGAAATATGACGACAGTCCCATGAGAGAAATGATACAAGCCCAAATGTTTTTAACAGGGTCAAATGGTCTTAACTGGTTAATTTTGAACTGTGACGTAATTAGTTTCCTGATTTAAGCTGCTTGAGATAAATTTTTTAACTATAACAAACTGTTCGAGATATGAAGGTATATATTTTCTCAAAACTGAAAAGTAGTCCTCTTAAAATGCTCTAATGAAATTAATAAAGTCGTATTTATCTTAACCGATGGTATGACAGCCCTGTGAGATAAATTATACAAACTTAGACGTTGTTAATTGGTCCTAGTTACTTACGATATATTTCTAACTATAAGACGCCTTTTGAGACATGAAGGTACATTTTTCTTAAAACTGAAACCTAAGCTTGTTAAAACGTTCTAACGAAATTAATAAAGTCAAATAAAGGCTAAGAAATATGACAACTGTCCTACGAGAGAAATAATACTAGTTTTAAATGTTTTTAACAGGGCCAAATGATCTTAACTGGTTTGTTTTGAACTATGACTTATCTAGTTTCCTGATTTATGTTGCTCTGGATATATTGTTAACTATCATAAACCGTTTGAGATATAAAGGTACTTATTTTCTCAAAAACTGAAATCTTAGTTTCTTTGAATATTCTAATAAAAATAAATAAAGTCAAATACAGTTTAAGCTATGTTAAGACAGTACTATGAGAGAAATGACACAAACCCAACCGTCTTTAACAGGGCTAAATGATCTTAACTGGTTTATTATGAATTTTCACATAACTGGTTCCTGATTTAGTTTTGCTCGAGATATATTTTTAACTATAATAAAACATTTGAGACAGGAAGATACATATTTTCTTGAAACGGTAATATAAGCTTCTTAGAACGTTCTAACAAAGAATAATAAAGTCGAGCATATTTTAGGCAATGTTACAACGGTGCTATGGGAGGAATGATACAACCTGAAACGTTTTTAATTGACTCAAAAATGATTAACTGGCTCAAAAGTGCTTAAAGAGTTTAATGTGAGATAACTAGTTTCCTGATTTAAGTTAGTGGAGATTTATATTTTTAGCAATGTAGGATACCGATTCAGACATGAAGGTATTTTTTTCAGAAAACTGAAACCTAAGCTTCTTAAAAAGTTCAAACAAAATTGATTAAGTCGAATGTATTTTAAGCAATGTTACGACACCCCTATAATGGAAGTGATAGAATCCCAAACATTTTCAACTTATCCAAATGTTTTTAACTGGTTGATTATGAACTGTAAGATGCCTACTGATTTAAATTATCTGAGGTATACTTTTAACAATGGAATGTTGTTTGAGACTTGAAAGTAAATAGTTTCTAAAAAAGTGAGACCTAAGCTTCTGAAAATGTTCCAACGAAAATAATAAAGTTTTATATATTTTAAACGCTATTACGATAACCCTATGACAGAAACGATAGATAGATAGATAGATAGATAGATTTATTCACACGAAAAGCCCAGTTGGGCAATGCTGACATACACAAAAACAAGTGTAAAAAATACAGCAACAAACCTAGACTGAAAAGACATTAAACTAATTGTTTAAGAAAACATCACGATACCTCATACCTACCCGGGCGAACTTTCCAATATTATTTATAGTTAAGTAACACCTAATTCTCAAAACTTCCGAAATCCAATCTCTCCCCTCAACCTCCTTACCAAATATTTCCAATGTTTTGTGCAAATCCCTCAACTCCCTACAAGCCCCTAAAAAATATTGTAAAGACTCATCCATCTCTCTACATATTGGGCAACTGTAAGGACCATTAAAAGGACCATTATTACCCATTTCAAATCATCCGGAGCCAATCCTATTTTTAGATAAATTTCTTTGCCCCAGTTCTCCTTGACCTCCGCATATATCCCAAGGGACGGCCAGGTAGCCTTCTCAGCTTGCCAAACCTGAACTTCCTGAGATTGTAGCCTACTAGCAACTAACCTAGATACAGTCTCTACCATCTCTCATATCCTCTTTCCCTCATTCCAGCAATTACCTAGCCCTACACGGTCTAATATATTCTTCACCGGATTTGGCCACGAATCCTTCATCATTGAATGAAGGATTGGCTCTTGGCCACGAACCCTATCTTGAAGCATCATTAAAAATGCTTGTTTAATTAGCCTATTATCTTCTATCGATGATACCCTTTTCCACTATTTAACCATACTAATTAACCTACTCTATCTGATACACTTTATTCCTATATCCCCTCTTCATACTAACCCATTAAACTTATTATCAAGGCCTAACATACGCTTAAAAAACCGCAACTACATTCTCTCTAAATTCAACCACTTATTATACCCCCATAGCTCCACCCCGTAATACAAAGCCGATCTAACCCTAGCATTAAAAACATACTTTAGCAGTCCTACATTCCAAATTTCCTTGATACTACTTTTACTTAACAATCCTAGTAGTCTATTTCCCTTACTTTCTACTATCTTGAGATGTTTCTTCCATTTTCCATCTGACGAAAGCCTATAACCTAAGTACTGAAATTCATCTACGAAGTCTAGTGTCCTACACTGCGAATCTATCTGTTCTCCACTTTTCCTAAAGACCATTACCATCGACTTCTTTATGTTTAACACTAGTTTCTTATTCCTAAAATAAGAAGATGCTAGATCTAGAAGTTGTTTTAAATGTTCTTTACTTTCCGCTACTAATACTATGTCATCCGCAAAAAGTAATGCCATAACGCTTGCACCTGAAAGCTTAATTTTTGGGGCGCCTCTGTCTATAAAATATTCTTCAAAATCATTAATATACAATGAAAATAGCCTTGGGGAAATTGTACATCCCTGCTTAACATCAAGTCTACTCCTATTGACCCTAGAGAAACCCTTGCCTACTCGTACTATAATCTTAAGTATATTATACATAAATGCTGTAATCTTAACAAATACGATTGGTAGCCCTAGTGATAACAACGACTCTATCATTAAAATTTTATCCACTCCATCAAACGCCCCTTTTAAATCCAAAAATGCAACAAATAGCCTGCCCTCTTTTCTCCTAACCTGTTTCCTAATAATCCCCAATAAAATAAAAATCTGATCTATAGGACTATAGCCTTTTCTGAACCCTGCCTGCGAATCTGATAAAATTCTATTTTGGTCTATCCAATTATCTATCCTACAACATAATATCTTAGCAAAAACCTTACTAAGCACATTACTTAGGCTTATACCTCTATAATTATCATGGTCTAATCTATCCCCCTTTTTAAATAACGGCACTAGAACAGACGTAGCCCAAGACAAGGGCGATTCTGCACTGTTCAATATACTGGAAAACATCCCTGCTATAACAGGCAGCAGCCACACCCGTCCCCACTTCCAAAGTGCGGTTGGTATTCCATCTATATCTGGAGCAGAGCCGCCTCTCATTCCTTTCATTGTCTCCCGAACTTCACTTACTTGGATGGGAGCAACCAAATCATAATCACATTGTTGCATTGGCCTATCAACTACATCACGTAATGCAGATACCAGATCTACACTTAAACTAGTTCCTCCTTGGTCCCTAATCACTTCGTTTTCTCTCTCTTCTAAATATGTAGGCCAAGAATCTACTGCTGGAATACCATGACAAACCTCTGTTCCTCCTATAGAAATTTTAACTATACGCCAAAAGGTTCTAATATCTCCTTCTCTAAAATCTTTTTTCAATTGCTCTCCTGTCCTAATTTCATGCTCTTTTTTCTTAATCTTCAACAGTTTCTTATACTTATTCCGAATCAATTTATAATCCATATAAAATCTACTATTTTCCTTACTACCTATGCTATCCCTCGCTTTCCGCAGTGCCTCTAAAACTTCCTGGCGTTTTCTTTCACAATCCTCACAAAAAAAATCCATTCTTAATATCATTCCTCACTCTGCAAATTAACTTTGAACCTACCTTATAAACAACATCATTTACTAATGCTAACGGCTTCTCTATTTCTCCATCATCTAGTAAAACCAAACAATTATCTAATTTCTGCTGAACTTCTTCACTCGTCATCATACTCTGAAAATGTTTCTCATTCTCTCCTGTTACTTTCAGTTCCTTTCTAATCCCTAAATCCTCAGTTTCTCTACGTTTTTTCTTCCTACCACTATTAATCGCTAGTTTTTTAGAACTAACCAAGTCAAAAGTAGCCGTAACAGGCAAGTGATCTGAACCTACCACTGCCATCACCTCGAAATCCGCATATATATGCCAAAGAGGAATATCCGCCAAAATATAATGGATTACACTTGGAGAAGTCCCAGAAAAACAAGTGAAATTTCCCACACCTCCATCCTTTCCAAATCCTACATTCAAAATAACAAATTTTCCTTACCACAAAAATCCAAAATTTTACGACCCCAATTATTCTTTCGTCTACTATGGTCCTTACTTAACCTCGGAGGGAGATGGATAACTAAATCGTCCCAAACCTCCAAAGCAGCTTCATCCGTATAGGCATGAGGTGACATCAAAACTTCTGGAGTAACCCCAACATAGCCATTAAAGTCACCCATAAGACAAAACAAGTCAGAAGAAAACTGAATATAAAATTTACTTTTTTCATCCTCTAATATACACCAAGGAATCTTCCTGGTTGTAAGAGCTCGACTCTGGAGGAATATAAATTGCACAAAAAATAATAAACCGTCCATCGGCTTTGACTCTTAACCATATCAAATTACAAGAAACACTCTTCAGCCGTTGAACTTTATGCTGAGAGAAAAAATTTTCAGATACAAAAATTGCGACTCCGCCATAAGTTTATCCATTCTTAGATTTTTTACGATGGACACCGAAATACGGAAACCTTTCAAACTGAATTCCGCTGAAACCTTCCGCTGATCCGTGTCAGGCGGAATACCCGAACACGAATTTGGAAGTGTGATCCTTTGCTGAAAAAAGTCAAGAATAAGGCCAAATTCTGGTTAAGAATCTGGTCTGCCTGTGGTCGACCTTCTCGGGGTACTATGTTTGATATAAAACAAAAGACGAAAACTCGAATATAAACACAATCTTCGTGTCGGTTGTTACTCCTGTGGAACTTTTTCGAAAAGTAATAGTGAGTGGCGAAAAGTGATAAATTCTGCCAAGTTTCCGGATGCAAGTTCTAGTGATATTATATCTCGTCCATCTTGGATCGAACATTATTCAAAAATATTTTCAAAAGTTAATTATGCAGTGCATAAGCGTTTCTCATGTTTGCTCGAAAAAAAAATTTGCCGTCACGCTTATGTCACAGACATGTGATTCCAGTTGAAAAGTGGGCTATTGTTAAAGGTATTAAGGGTTCAAAATCAAAATCTTTGGATATTGATGGGATTAGTGTTTTGAATCTTGTTCCGAATTCTTTCGAACTGGTATCTCATCTCTAACTGTTTTTTTTTCAAATGTGTTTGAGTAGTTCGTGTGTGCCCGACTCGTTTTTATGCGATAGCGTTACGTCACTTCTAAAAAAAGGAAAATTTCCGGTTTCTTGTAGTTCTTATAGGCCCATAACGGTAGCTTGTACTCTTAGCAAGCTTTTTGAACACCTCCTACTACCTTATATCACTAAGCTTGCTCTAAATGATGATAATCAATTTGGTTTTAGATCTGGGCTAGGCTGTCAGCATGCTCACCGTGATTTGACTTCTTTATTAAAAGATGCGCATTTCACATATTCATTTCACAACCCTAGACTTGTCTAAAGCATTTGACAGTGTTTGTCGTACTCAAGCATGGACAGCACTATGCCAGAGAGGAGTAAATTCGTCGGTAACTCATGTGCTTCGTTTTTGGTACTCCCATTCTTTCCTTCGCCTTAAGTCATTAGATAATTCTTATTTTTGTCATATCCCTGTTCGTTGCGGTGTAAGACAAGGGGGAATTCTTTCGCCGTATATTTTTAATGCTTGTATTGAAAATGTATTATCAAAAATATCGACTACGTGCCTACTAAGACCATCTGATATCTCATATCTGGCTTATGTGGATGACCTTCTTCTGATTAGTCAAACTGAGTCTGGTCTATTCCGTTCAGTGAAGTCAGTTACTTCTGCTTTCCGCGATATCGGCCTGTACCTAAATATTCACAAGTGCGAGTTTCTTGTTTTCAACGGTAATAATTGTTCAGAATCATTATACTGCGGTGGTTTTAGTATTCCTCGTGTTAAATCGTTCCGTTGGCTTGGTATAACAGTTTGCGATTCTATGAATGCTCTCTGGTCTCGTGCTGTCAAAGATATTAGTGATAAGCTGAGGCTCGGTTACTCTAAGATTGTAGCAAATCGTGGACTCTATAGGAGAAGAGCGCCTCGGCTTTACTAAAACTTTGTGATAATTCTGTGCTCTTCTGTTCTGGTATTAGGCCACTTCTGTTGACTGGTGATCTACAACGTATTCGCATAAATTATTACCGGTACTACAGATTTCTTTTATATCGACCTCGTTCTTACCGGAATACAAAACTGGTTAAAAAGTATTGTGCGACAGATATTACTGGTGCTTTTGAAAAATTATCTGCGAAGCTAGCTATTGAAGCGCTTTATAGGCTAGGATGTTTTCATCGCCTTATCCGTCTTTTTTCTGTATGTGATTAAATGTGTTTCTTTTGTATCACTTTTGCTGTTTTTCTTTTGTATTTTACTCCACTTAACCTCTGTTTTGTGAAGTGGGTGATAAATAAATTATTATTATTTTTTTTAACGAAGTTTCAGATAATGCTACAATATAAAACATACACTGCGATACCAATAGACTATTAATTTTCATTTCACTCCATCCTTGAATGTTCCAATGCATTATATTTATTCTTTCATGTACAACATCATGGCCCTGGTCTCCTTAGTCGTTCGGCCGATTACTTTGATCATGGAAAGATAGCTTAAAGAGGTGCAGTCTGCCTTTCATTTATTGCGGCCCTACCTCTAAGAAAGGGTGGCTGTGTTGTAATCCGCGCACTATCATTCGGGCTAATAATTTCAGAATTTCCTCACTTTGGAGCGCCGCTTTCGACTTGTGGGGCAGCAACAGACAAGGGTGTTTTATGCACTTCGATTTCATTTTACGATTTTACAGGATCACTAAATGCGCCACCGAATGATTTCATAGATGTGACGCTTGAATTTGATAACTGCGAATCCGCTCTCGGTCTTCCGCCATCTTTCAACGTTATATTGAACCTCAAACAGCCGATACCTGGTCCGCACTAGCAACTCCCCTTCTATATTCACCACCAAGTACTACCACCAAGTAGACATAAATTGATCTGGATTTTCGATTTGGGCTCCAAACGACGTCATTTGGAAACATGAGTTGTATTTTCTGATTTGTGACAAAAAACGCTTAGATTCTGACGTAGTTCCAGTAAGGAAAGTCTTCAATGGCTCTGGTGGTGCAGCCAATAGAGGAAGTTTAACTTTTCCTGAGGCGCAACACATTCCGATTGTTTCACCATTGAATTTCAAGGCCTTGCAATAGGGACAAATTTTAGACATTGTCCAGATTTGAACACATCTACTCAAGCTATAATCATCGACTGGGCTGTACCTGAATGCCAGGCAATAACTTTCAGGTTGCTCTGATTCCTCGGCATGCTTTCTTTTCTTAATTTCTCTATCAGCAGCAAGCCTGATTTCTTGCTGTTCTTGTGATTCCTCGGCACGCTTTCTTTTCTTACTTTCTCTATCAGCAGCAAGCCTGATTTCTCGCTGTTTTTGTGATTCCTCGGCACGCCTTCTTTTTTCACTTTCTCTTTTAGCAGCAAGTCTGCTTTCGCGTTGCTCTGGTAGTTCCTCGGCACGCTTTCTGTTCTTTCTTTCTCTATCAGCCTCAAGCCTGTTTCCTTGCTGTTCTTTTGATTCCTCGGCACACTTTCTTTTCTGACTTTCTCTATCAGCAGCAAGGTTTTTGGCATAGACTCTTTGAGCATCTTCACCGGCTCTTGCCATTGTAAGTTCATCAGTCATTTTAAACTTAAACATTAATAGATTTCTACGTGAACATATATGTCTTAAATATCTTTAATGACGTCACCGTCATAGCAAAAATGACGACAACTAACTTCATGACGTCAGTCGACACAGAAACATGACGTCACCTGACAGACACACAGACAGACAACTTATTTTTATATATATAAATTACATTTGTTCGTTTTGAATCAGCCTCCTTATTAGTCATTTTAAGTCGCATCTTCTCCAGTTCAGTTTTCAGAGAATCCACTTCTTGCTGCGTATTTATATTTTCTGCCTTAACTACAGCGATCGCTCCCTCCAACTTAATTGATAACTGGGCCAGCCACCCATTTATGCCCGCTATTTCTGATGAAATCTATATATATAAAAATAAGTTGTCTGTCTGCCTGTGTGTCAGGTGACGTCATGTTTCTGTGTCGGCTGACGTCATGAAATTAGTTGTTGTCATTTCTGCTTTGACGGTGACGTCATTAACGGTATTTAAGACATATATGTTCACGTAGAAATCTATTAATGTTTAAGTTTAAAATGACTGATGAACTTACAATGGCAAAAGCCGATTAAGATGCTCAAAGAGTCTATGCCAAAAAACTTGCTGCTGATAGAGAAAGTCAGAAAAGAAAGCGTGCCGAGGAATCAAAAGAACAGCAAGGAAACAGGCTTCAGGCTAAAGAACACAAAACCGCGCAGTTAGATGAAGATCCACCTGGACAGCGAGAGTCAAAACATATCAAAACTGAAAATGATAGCGATGATGATTGGGCTTGGGATTTTGACTTGGATAAGGTCATCAATGCCTACCAGATTTTAGTTAAAAAAACAAAGGTTCGGCGATATGTATTTCATAGTGAAGCTGAAAAATAAAGAAGAAAAAGAAAACTGAAAAAAGAAAAAATGTAAAAAACTAAAAAATACTAAAAAGAAAAAACACACAAAGAGAAATTACAGACCGGGACACAAATGACAACCGGGACAGAGGGAATATAAATAACGACCGGGACACTCAAAGAGAAATTACAGACTGGGATACCGGGACACAAATGACGACCGGGACACAGGGAATATAAATGACGACTAGGACACACAGGTATTAAAGAATATCGTTCAAAGACAAATTTTTAATTGTAAGAAGACCGTTGAAAGAGAAATTTCTAATTGTAAAATGACTGAAGAACCTACAATGGCAACACCCGAGGAAGCTGCTCAAAACGAATGTATTCACGCCGAAGTAGCTGAGTTGGTAAAGCGTTATGTTTCAGGTTCTAGGTCCGAGAGGCTCCAGGTTTGAACCTTGGCTTTAGCATTAATACAAAAGAAGAAAAAAACTAAAAAAGGTAAAAACTACAAAAAAACTAAAAAGAAAATATATATATATATTTATATATGCTGGCAATTGGAAACGGAAAGCTCCCAGTAGTGGGAAAGCCAAGAATGTTGTATATTCGCAATTTTTACGTAGTTTGACACATATATAAATCTATCTATATTCACAGGTGGGACACAGGGACACAACTACAATGGCGCGTAACTAATATGGCGCGTAACGACTTACGCGCGCGGGGGGGCTTGGGGGGGGCGCGAAGCGCCCCACCAACTAGGTGTTGGGGTGGCGCGAAGCGCCACCCCAACAGCTAGTTGGGTATATTTTTGCTAGCTGACCATTCATTGGGGTGAGCAATGCCATTATTCGAGATTCTGCATCATTAGAGATATGGCTATCCCCTGAATTCTGGCCTTGTGTCAACATTCCTGGGAATGAAATGAACAAATTCAAAGCTTTACTTTTCACAGGTCTTGCCAATACGGATACAATTTTGTGCCACTATAATCCTTATTAGTGCCAAACTGGCTTACCGCTCTTTGATTTTATATGAAATTGTCTTATTTCAATAATGCCAAAAGTTCAATTTATGCAGCGGACAAAAACTTCAGTCAATTCAAGTTATTCAGTGACGTCAGATATTCCACTTGGTTACAGATACTGAATGAATATTTTTAATAGTTTATAAGACGTAAAAATGTTCTCACTATTTTTTAACTACTGAAACAATTCAGTGTCTAAAAAAATAAAATAAAATAAATAATTAAAATAAATAATAAATATAAAATATAACAATAATATAAATAAATATATGTAAATATGTAATATAATATATGTAATATAATATAATAAATGTAATGTAATATAATATAAATATATGTAAATAAATATAAATATAATAATATAAAATATAAATAATATAAAAATAAATAATTAAATAAAAAAAAAACAAGTTTTTTAAACGAAAGCAAGGAGCGACATTAATACGGATACAATTTTGTGCCACTATAATCCTTATTATTGCCAAACTGGCTTACCGCTCTTTGATTTTATCTGAAATTGTCTTATTTCAATAATGCCGAAAGTTCAATTTATGCAGCGGACAAAAACTTCAGTCAATTGAAGTTATTCAGTGACGTCAGATATTCTACTTGGTTACAGATACTGAATGAATATTTCTAATAGTTTATAAGACGTAAAAATGTTCTCACTATTTTATAACTACTGAAACAATTCAGTGTCTAAATAAATAAAATAAAATAAATAATTAAAATAAATAATAAATATAAAATATAACAATATATAAATAAATATATGTAAATATGTAATATAATATATGTAATATAATACAATAAATGTAATGTAATATAATATAAATATATGTAAATAAATATAAATATAATAATATAAAATATAAATAATATAAAATAAATAATTAAATAAAAAAAAGTTTTTTAAACGAAAGCAAGGAGCGACATTAATACGGATACAATTTTGTGCCACTATAATCCTTATTATTGCCAAACTGGCTTACCGCTCTTTGATTTTATCTGAAATTGTCTTATTTCAATAATGCCGAAAGTTCAATTTATGCAGCGGACAAAAACTTCAGTCAATTCAAGTTATTCAGTGACGTCAGATATTCCATTTGGTTACAGATACTGAATGAATATTTTTAATAGTTTATAAGACGTAAAAATGTTCTCACTATTTTTTAACTATTGAAACAATTCAGTGTCTAAATAAATAAAATAAAATAAATAATTAAAATAAATATAAAATATAACAATAATATAAATAAATATACGTAAATATGTAATATAATATAATAAATGTAATGTAATATAATATAAATATGTAAATAAATATAAATATAATAATATAAAGTATAAATAATATAAAAATAAATAATTAAATAAAAAAATAAGTTTTTTAAACGAAAGCAAGGAGCGACATTAAAACTTAAAACGAACAGAAATTACTCCGTATATGAAAGGGCCTTTTCTTCCTCAACGCCTCCCTCTGTACGCTAAAGTTTGACTCTTTCTCTTAGCTCGAATTTTTAAAAAGAAAAACTTTAGCGTAAAGAGCGGGGCCTTGAGGAAGAAAAGCCCCTTTCATATACGAAGTAATTTCTGTTCGTTTTAAGTTTTAATGTCGCTCCTTACTTTCGTTTAAAAAAACTTGTTTTTTTTATTTAAAAAAAATTAAAACGAAATTTGCATATTAATTTTCTTTTTGGCTAAATGGCTTTCTCATAATTTTAATCGGAAGATTTTGAGAAAAAAGGAGAGAGGGAGGAAGCCCAGCTGCCCTCTAATTTTTTTATTACTTAAAAAAGCAAATAGAATTTTTAATTGTTTTACGAATATTTTCATTAGTAAAAAATATACGTAATTTACGAATTAACTTACGTAAAGAACTTCTATATTCGTATATTTTTATTGCGTATATGAGGGAGTTCATCCCTCGTTGATACCTCGCTCTTTACACTAAAGCTTAAATTATGTCCCAATTCCTTAAGAGTGACCCTTGAATCACAAAGGCCGTAGAATAAATAGTTGAAATTACTAAAAATACTTTCGCGTAAAGAGCGAGGTATTACGAGGAGGTAGACCCCTCATTTGCGCAATAATTTCTCCTCGTTTTAAGTTTAAATGCTGCTCCTCACTTTCAGTAGAAAAAACTTCTTATATTTATTTTTTCCTTGTTTTTTTAAATAATGCAAAAAATCCTGCGCCCCCTTCATTGAAAGTCTCTTCCCCCATGAGAAGTTTTTCCATGGAAATACCCTCCCACGTAACCCCCCCTTCACTTCAACTTTCCCTCCCAAACCAAAAAAAATCCCCCTGAAAACGTCCGTACACTTCCCAGTAACCATTACTATATGTAAACACAGGTCAAAGTTTGTAACTTGCAAACCCTCCCAGGGAGACTGTGGGGTAATAAGTCGTCCCCAAAGACATAGTTATTAGGTTTTTTGACTATGGTGAATACAATGGCTATCTCAGAATTTTGATCCGGTGACTTTTGGGAAAAAATGAGCGTGGGAGGGGGCCTAGGTGCCCTCCAATTTTTTTGGTCACTTCAAAAGGGCACTAGAACTTTTAATTTCCGTTAGAATGAGCCCTCCCATGACATTCTAGGACGAATGGGTTGATACGATCACCCCTGTGAAAAAAAAACAAATAAACCCTCATCCATGATTTCTCTTCTGGCAAAAAATGCGAAATTCCACATTTTTGTAGATAGGAGCTTGAAACTTCTACAATAACGTTCTCTAATACGCTGAATCTGATGGTGTGATTTTCGTTAAGATTGTATGACTTTTAGAGGTTGTGTTCCCTTATTTTCTAAATTGAGGCAAATTTCTCAGGCTCTTAACTTTTGATAGGTCAGACTAATCTTGATGAAAGTTATATATTTGAAATCAGCATTAAAATGCGATTTTTTTATTTAGCTATTGGTGTCAAAACTCCATTTTTTAGAGTTTTGGTTACTATTGAGCCGGGTCGCTCCTTAATACAGTTCGTTACAACGAACTGTTTGATCAGAATTTACCAATAACTAGTTTGAAACCGAGATTAATCATTTTTAAAAGAATAGATAGATCTTATCTGTTCAACGACTGAATCACGACTGATATAATCCCAAACAGTTTCTTACAATTGAAACCTAAGCTTCTTTAAATATCTTAACAAGATAAATAAATTCGCGTATATTTCAATGATGATATGGCAGCCCTATGAGACAAAAGATGCAAGCCCAAAATTTTTTTCACTAGTTCAAGTGTGCTGAACTGGCTGATTTTGAGCTGTGTGATAACTAATTTCTGTTTTTCAGTTACTTAAGATATATGTTTTGACTATTCGATGCCGTTTGAGATATGAAGGTACATATTTTCTCAAAACTGAAACCTAATCTTCTTTTCCAAAACGTTCCAACGAAGTTAATAAAGTCAAAATATGGTAAGAAATATGAGAAAAGCCATAAGAGAGAAATGGTACAAACTCGAACATTTTCAACCGATGCAAATGATCTTCACTGGTTAAATTTGAACTTTGACATAATTAATTTTCTTATTTAGGTGGCTTACGAGTTCGATCTTCTCTGGAGCGATTTGAGTTTTCATTTATACTTTACCACAAACTTCAAGAGCGAATATGTAAAGGCGACTGAATGGGAATAAAAACTTTTTCTTAGAGTCCCTCCAGAATGGAAGGACCATTATTTTAAACATAAATGTTTCTTTTAAATGCTGTGCAAGCCAATCGGTAAATAAGTCACTTGCAGTTACCCACTAACTATATTTGATACAGCCAAAATCGATTTTCAGCCAAAATTTTAATGTAAAGAGCGCGGGTTGAGGCAATTCCACTAATCGGAGGCAACGATCTTGCTTTGTGTGTAGTAAAGGTTAAAATGCCTCTTATGCATAATTTTTCCCTGACTACTTTGTATTGAATGATTAGCTGGATAAAACTCAAGGGGACTTATTCCCTTTTAACGTCTGCATGTGATCCAAGGGGACCAGCCCCTCCTTTGGCTCTTTTGACCAAAGGGCCCCTCGCTACCTCCAACGTTATTGAATCAAAATTTAAAGATACCTTTTTGGTTCATAATAGTTGAAAAGGTTTAATAAATGTAAGTTAAGGGATGACAAAACTCCTCCAATCCCTAAGGCGAGGATCCTAACTAATGCCCGTTGCCAATCACTTACAGATAGGTTTTTGTAGTTCAAATATGGGGTCAGTCTTCGGCATCCCATTGGCTCAAAACTCTTTGGAATGGTTCCATGAGCCAAGAGGAGCACATTTTTGTTGGAAAAGAAGGTTACTAGGGGGTCTGGAAGTGGTCTAAATTAATTTTTTTGACGATTAATTGGAAACTTGTAACCTTGAATTTTATGCCAAAAGGAATCTAATGTACAAGAAAACAAATTGTTTTGGGGTACAGGTATCCCCGAACATACCACCCCAAAAAAAATTTAAAACCATTTTTATCCGATCGGTTTGAAACTTATATGCTTAATGGAAAAGGAAAACTAATGAAAAATATTAGTTCTCTCAAGTACGGGGCCCGACAAAGGACTGTAAAGAGCCGAATAAGCTTTATTTTACAGGGCGAAACTTAAAACTGTAAGTTCTTTTTAAATAGGAATTGATTTATCAATCAGGTAACCACTATCAGGGATCATTAGATCCTTATCACTCCGATAAATCTCTTATTTTACTTACCCTATTTTACTAACCCTATCATTTACAAAACTCCTTCAAGATTGGCATTTTCTAAGAACGACAGTAAAAAGTAAAACACTAATTGACTTCTAAGATTCGTGTTCCTGAGTATCACCATGGGCTTTATGGAGTTAAATTTCCCACTGTCTGTAGTCATTTCATTATCCATTAATTTTTACTGTCACACTTGGAAAAAAAATGTCTCTACCATTCAAAGAACGCCTTCAATCCAAACGTTTCAATAAATGTTAGTAACAGCGAAAGAAATAGATTTATTTTTGGAACTTCTGTAAATAGGTTAACACCTTGAGTGTGTGGGAGCAAAGTTTCGCGTTATCAGGGCTTATGACAATTTCAATTCATGGTTTGTTCAAAGACGGGAAAAATCTTTCTATCATTTACAGAGCTTATTTGATTCTAGTATTTCCAATGATGGACTGTAAAAAGTAAGACATTTCCTTACTTCTTTAACTTCTATAAACTGATGATTGCTCTATGTTGGTGGAATCCAAGGCTCCTCGTCTGGAATAGTTTTGGTTTCCATTAGAATGTTCTTTGAAGAGTAGAGAATTTAATCGTTTTAAGTACTTCTTAAATTTTCTATTCAAAAAAATGACAATAGAACGCAAAAAATAGACTTACTTTTCGGACTATTATGAATGGGGATTTGTTTTAATTTTTCTTTTTAGCTAAAGTTTGACGTGGTCTAGAGTCATTTCAATTTTCTTCTTTAGAGCGCAAACATGCAGGGCATAAGATCCAGATCTATTGATAACGGCCTATACAAAGGGCTGTACCGAGCCTGTTGGAGCACCTGCAAGACTGAGGGCCTTGTGGTCTTATTTTGACTCCATTCCGATTTGAGGAGTGGCGCCCATCGAGGAAATTTTTGCCCAGTAAACGACACAACATTTGAACTGGATTCTGATTAACGAATAATTTTTCTGGGGCTTGTCTGTTTTGGTGGGCATTTTCGGGCTGAAAAACTTCTCCTAGCTAATTTATCTATTATAGGCTGTCTCCCCGTAGTAGCAGAATATTTGTAGGCATGAATATATAATGAGTCGGATGTAATAGGCTTAAGATTGTCTGTGCAGGATTTTGACTCTTGCTGATAGAAGAACATCGCCAAGATGAAAAAACCACGTTGTGATCAAGATGGGCCCAGGATTGCCCGAGGCC
This sequence comes from Artemia franciscana, assembly GCF_032884065.1. NCBI lineage: Eukaryota > Metazoa > Arthropoda > Branchiopoda > Anostraca > Artemiidae > Artemia > Artemia franciscana. The sequence continues at coordinate 28,652,148 of NC_088878.1, read as the reverse complement.
TCTATTCTGCAAAGGGTCTCAGACTTCTTACCATCAGCTTAAGTTCTAAGCCGAAGGTTCTAAGCTGGCTTAAGCGCTAAGTGTTAGTCTCCGTCCTGCATTGGTTCTGGGATCATTGCTTTCCTGATGCAAAAATAATTTCAATGATTTAAAGAAAATAAAAATTGCAACCTAGAATGTTACGACGTTAAGAAATAACTATTGTATTAACATTTCGCCCAAGGTATTCATGCTTAGAACTAGAATTTTCAGTAACTCATATCTCTGAAACTTGAGCAAAACAAATGAACTTTTAGAGATTTTTGAGTTCAGGGTGCTAGAATAAGTTTGAGAGTAGGACTAGAGATGGTGCTCGAAAAGAGGCCTAAGTTGCTTAAGTTAGGAATCAGTGAAAATAAAAAGGTGACGTTGGGTAACGAAAAGATCGACCAAGTGGACATCTTCACTTATCTTGGTGGAATTCTTAACAAGAACAATGGTGCAGGCCCAAGGTGTTTTTTAACGGTTGAATAAAGTTTGCGAACATAGGAAGATAAGTCAACGAATTAAAATTAGAATATTGGAAGCTAAAGGGATGACACAGGTCGAATATTGTTCATAAATAAAGGCATTCCCAAACGGAGTAGGATTTGCTAGATATTTTCCAAAGAAATTGCCTACGGATTGTTTTGGGTACCTGACTGACTGACCGTATTTCAAACAGTATGCTGTACGAAAATAGTGGTTCAATTCCGCTTTCTAGGTTTATAATGAGAGAAAGGGTGAGATGACTTGGGGATGTTCTGCAGGTGAAGGATGACAAATTGTGACCTATTCGGCAAACCTTTCACGGCTAAACAGAAACCAGGTCATCTTTGTTGGTAGTGGGGGGCAAGTCGTAAGGAAAGATTCAAGGGAAATGACAATTTCCTTGGAGGGTGTATAGAGGGAGGAGGAGATTATATAGCTGTTTTGGCTTCAGGTGGCTTGGTGCTGCGGTGAGTTATTAGTAAGTAGCATTATTACTATTCTTTGTAGCTACCGATTAAACACTATAGTTGTCAACTCTTTGAAAATAAAAAAAAACTAAAAAAAAATCTTATCTTCAATCAGAGACTTACCTAGAATTTAAATACTGGGGAAGTTTGCATAATAAGCTTAAACCTAATAAACGACAGCCTTTTAGTTAAAAAAAAAGAAAGATGGAAAACCTGTTCAAAGAACTAAATAATATTCCCATTTTTAGTTTTGGAAAAATCCCTCATTTTACCAATTTAGAATAACCTTTCCATTATTAATTTATTTAGTGAACAACCTTACATTTGAAAAGAACATAAGAATAAAAAAACAACAATAGAAACGAAAAACTTCGACGTGAACAACAACACAAAATAAACTTCAAAACAAACAAAACTAATACACTAGACATGGGTTTAAGTCCTGTCCTACTCCCTTTTTTATATTGTTCTAGCTAGTGTGATTATACTTGCCAAAGTGTGTGGCACTAAGCTTCACCTTCTTTGAGTAATTTTTAGTTTTCATTAATATATTCCTTAAGGATTAGGAAATTACCACATCATTTGCAGAACTTCTTTAATTCAGGTTACTCTATGATTAGAACCTAAATTACAACTTAAGTTTCTAAACCTTTTTATATATAAATATATACAAACTTTATAATGTTAAACGTTGTATATTAATATAAAAATAAGTATATATAAATATTATATATTACATATAAACATTATATATAAACACTTGCTGCTGGGGTGGCGCTTCGCACCACCCCAACACCTAGTTGGTGGGGGCGCTTCGCGCCCCCCAAGCCCCCCCCCCCCGCGCGCTTAAGTCGTTACGCGCCATATTATTTACGCGCCATTGTAGTTGTGTCCCTGTGTCCCACCTGTGAATATAGATATATATATATATATATATATATATATATATATATATATATATATATATATATATATATATATATATATATATATATATATATATATATATATACATATTTTTAACTAGGTAAAACTTGCGAATATACAACATTCTTGGCTGTCCCATTGTCTTTGCATATAAATAGATTGTCAGGTTTACCGACTCTTGAACATACAACATATAATTGTCCATGGGAAAAACAATCTCAATTCAGATCTATACCTCATTATTCTAATGATTGCCCTTGAACTTTGTTGATGGTGATTGCTAATCGAAACTTTCCTGTGTCCCCTTCGTCATTTATATATCCCCCTGTGCCCCCCGGCGTCCCCATTGTTGTTGTTTCCCTATGTCCCGGTCGTCATTTGTGGCCCGGTGTCCCAGTCTGTAATTTCTCTTTGAGTGTCGCGGTCGTCATTTATATTCCCTCTGTCCTGGTGTCCCGGTCGTCATTTTTGTCCCGGTCGTCATTTGTGTTCCATTGTCCCGGTCTGTGATTTCTCTTTGAGTGTCCTGGTCGTCATTTATATTCCCTGTGTCCCGGTCGTCATTTGTGTCCCGGTGCTTTGTTGATGGTGATTGCTAATCGAACATTCCTTGTGTCCCGGTCGCTTTCTCTTTGAGTGTCCTGGTCGTCATTTATATTCCCTATGTCTCGGTGTCCCGGTCGTCATTTGTGTCACGATGTCCCGGTCTGTAATTTCGTCAGTCGACAAATATGACGTCAGTCGACACACAAACATGACGTCACTCGACACACAGACAACTTATTTATATATATATAGATTACACATAACGTTTCTAAACATTATTTACTGCATATGCAAACTTGGAAAAAATTAATGAATTTCATCTTTCATCCTTTAAATGTTAAAGCATTTCAAACAATGGATGCTTGGATTTCACTTCCTCAATTTTATCCTTAAGTGTCAAATTAGTTCACAGTAAAAAAAAAAAAATAGCTGACCTAATTTCTAACTTTGACTCTTAACATGTCCTTTTCAAACTAGTTTTTCTGTGAGTAAACTTTTCTTTCATCACAGCGTGAAAAGGTTTTGTCTAAATTATTCAAAATCCTTAGATGTTAAGAGACATCAGGGAATTTCAGTTTGAGTTTCTTAATTTTATGACAAGATATGACACAATTTTAATAGAGAAAGAGGTTTTTTTTATTTTTTTATTTTGCCATTTTTCTTAAAAAATTGAATTTTTCGTTTTCAAAGTTATCTTTGATCACTGCTGCTATAACAGCTAATGAGGGTTGCCATCAGCGTCCAAACGATCCAGATAATTTTTAGGTCACAGCCAACTAAATTTCGAGCCGCACCTACTAAAACGTGGTGTTTTGTTGACCGGTAAAATAATATTATGAAGTCCTACCCAGCCCGAACTACCCAGCCTTTTGGTTTTACAAGCCTATTTGCAACTTGTAGCGCTTTTTATTTCTTTTCTCCTTTTTTTCTCTCTTCCTTCCTTTTCTCTTTTTTTCTTTAGTGCTTTTAATTTATTTTTCTTTTTTTTTGTTAAAATCATTGTTAAATTGGTATTTAAAAGATAACGGTGGTACAGAGAAACCCAGCTGAGGAAAGAACAAACAAATAAAAAGTCGTTCAATGGGAACAGTGTTTGAAACTAATGCTTTACTTTGAAGCTTTTGGGTAGTTTTGTACCTCTATACTAGATTTGTGTGTGTTGTGATCACTATTGGCTAATATTAAAGCATACAAATTTGTCTTAAGTATGCTCATTAATGCTACTCTATTAAAAAGCTGATAAAAACCGACAACTTCAATTCATTACTCACAAATCACCAATATTAATCGCCTCACCGTCCCCATCTGATTCCTTTATTTTCTGTATTCGATACTTTTAAATTTTCATGTCTTCCAGTTTCCATTTTCCTACTCCGCTTTCACCAGAGTTCACCAGAGCTACACCAGCTACTACCTGAACTTTACCAGTTGCCAACCAATTGCTTTGTAAACATAAATGCAGCCACTGCTCACTTTTTTTTGCAGTTCTGCTCAAGGTTTCTGCTGTTTCTGCTCAATGTTTCTTTTGTCTAGACATCAGTCAACTATCTTTTGCAGTCTAAAGAATAGAGTGGGAGACATCAGCACGACAGTATAGTGTCATACTAACTTCTGAAAATAAGTCGTTCTGCTTCATCTTTTGCCAAATTCGTTGCTTTCCAGAACAGATCAGACCACCCTGAATAAAATAAATATACTTTTCTTTCAATTTCGGTCTCATTTTTACTGAGTAGATTTTCAAACCTGGCGAGTAGATATCTATCTATATATAGGGGGTAATCCCTATTAACCTTGTCACAAGTATAACATTAAAAATGAGTCAAAAATACATTACATTTTACATATTAAGTTTTTTTGCATAGAATATCACAAAGGTATTGCAACCTTTTTTTTACATGCGCCCAAAATGAGCTCAAAATATTGTTCCGATTCCTCGCTGCCAGTGAGAAAAAAAAAAGAAACACATCAGTGCTACCCATACAACAAATGATTTTGTTGTGATGATTTCCGAATGATTTGTCGGCAATGGTAATTTGTGGCATAAAGTTGTCGGGCATGGTAATTCCGATGGTTTAACTTTTGTTTCAATCTAAAGTCGAACATTTCTATGCTATTTTTCGATCATTCAAAGTAGCACCCAGAAATATCATTGGATAATTTCTCTGGAAAACACTTAACAAATCATCCTCAGTCTTTCGAAGCGCCTAAACTTCATGGTCAAACTTAACCATTGTTGTTGCCATGGCTTCCAATAGGCTAATCTCTCATTAGAGTATAAAAAAAAACTGACACAAAAGATCAAAATTGAGGTAAGAAACTTTCGTGGGTTAAAAAAATTTCGGATTCCTGAAAGATAGTGTTTAATAACTAACTCAGTATCGTTAAAGTGGGGATTTTTAATGATAATAATTTATTGTTACTACTTTTAAAACTATTTATTCTGGCAATCCTTTTGAATTTTCAGTATTTTCCTCGATAGGAACCTTAAAATTTATTTAAAATATTTTTACATCTGCTGAGTTATGATCTACTGAGTGAGGTCCAGAGACCTCACAAACATAAGAAGAAGAAGTTGTCTTAGTACACAGACATTTTCTCAAAGTAACATTAAACGTATATTTACTAGTTGATTCGTCTTCACACATTTAATATTCTTGGCTTTTCAGCCAAACATATCAAAAGGTGAAATTTTTGCTTTTACAAATTGCATATTACTACCTTTCACTAATAAATATTACCATATTTTAGGCAAATGCAAGTGCAATTTTGCTGAGTTTAAGAGGAAAAACTATTTTTTGGCTTTATAGGCTTCTCCACTTTTGGGATGTAAGAGTATAGATCGTTATTATTTTTAGCAAAAAACACATTTCTCAACTTACAATATTTCAACCCATTTCTTAACTTGAAATTACAAGAATTTACTGTAATAAGCGTGCTAGAAACGTTTTTCAGATGTAAGCAAATAAATTCTTTTTTTTTAGTTCAACCTTCATAGTTGATAAAAAAAAAGTAACACAGTCAGGAATATGGTTGAAATATTTTATACATGCTTTCTAGCAAAGTTTAGAAGTTACGTCGTTCCAGCAAATGTGGTAGCTTGTTTACATTTTTTTCTATTTGCCAGTGCAATTTTCGCATTTCAGGGTTTGAGGTATCTTCATTCAAGTTCTATCCGAGTGCACGGCTACTTAACATCCCGCAATTGTGTTGTTGACTCGCGTTGGGTGCTGAAACTGACTGATTATGGATGGCCCTTGGTCAGTCAGGCTCAGGGAGTCCATGCTGTCCCAAAGACTGCGAAAGGTAAGACACTTTTATAGTTTGAGCGTATGTTTGCAATATAACGCTCAATCTCTATTGTTTTCTTTAGTCCTAGAATGGTAAGCTTTCGTAAATTTTACGACAATAAAATTTCTTTTCGCAATTGCCATGGAGACAGACGCAATACGAGAAACGACCTCCCCGATATGCTAATATTAAGATTAACCAAGTCTTGTGTCCTCATCGGCGTTTTATTATCTGAACCAGTTGGGGGAATATTAAGGGTGAGTAGTGAAACTTACAAAGCTTACCATCTGTGTAACTTTTCACCTGTTGCAAAGATTAGATTTTTAATCAAGACTTAGTAATTACTAAGCTTCTTCGGACTATCAGGTTAGATAAGTTTTGTAACGTTGTTAAAAAACTTCTTATGAAGAAATATCAAATGAAAATACTCAATTTGGCTATTTTTCAATTTCACAAATGAGCAGCAAACATTTTACTTTTTGCAGAATGATTTCGTGACGGAATTTGGATGCAAAAATCCTCCATCCCCTTGAATCATAAGATAGTGAAGCAGCAGAGGACTCTGGTACGGTCGATGAAGAGAGCCAGAAGATCCATGACATTTCTGATTTCAATTGTATTCCAAGTATTCCAAGTATCTGATTTGCAAGTATTCCATTGATGACTATTTTCCTCCAAACAAGAACATATATAGCAGCCCTGATGGAGACAGTGAGGTTAAGCCAGCCCCAGTTGAAGCTTAAAAAATGGATGCTGAAGGTTTTATATCTTCGGAATCGTTCAGCCAGACCAGAGACAACCCTCCTCTCTCATCTCAGCTTCCTGGGGGTGAACATATTGCCATTCAAAGGAGAACATCTTTTAAAGGAAATAATAGTCATCGATGGTCAGCTGTCCTCTTGTCCAGATCTAACTAGGCGAAAGCAGGAACCATTTTTAGTTGTGAACTGGTCCTGCAAGTGACAATGCGAAAACGGCCAAAAGTGAACTGTCAGTATTTCAGTACTTCCTTTTCAACCAACCACTGCTGCAACGTTTGAAATAGAAGTTAGGGGCTAGATGGTCTCCTCATATTCTCAGGCTCACTAAAAGACAGGAATATATAAGCCGAGGAGCTGTTTGCCACTCAATTGAGTGGCTCTACATACCATACCACTGTGAACCGTCAGTGCTTCAGATTCTCGATCCATTGTTTGCGTTTTTATGACAAAAATAGTCGGGAAAAGCGATTTTAAAAAAACCTGTTTCCACCTATAAGGGAAACATGGGAACTAATCATACAGAGCTTAAAATATCATTTTCTCCCAGATATCTACGTCCCAATCGACGAGCAGCGCTTAGGATTCCATGGACCCTGACTTTTTAGAAGGTATATTCCCAACAATCCTAACAAGTAACAAAGTGCAACTAACAAGTAACTAACAAGTTACAAGGTACAAGTAGCAAAGTGGAACAAAGTACATGGTGAATGTGATGCCACGTTTGAAAAGGAGATAAAGAGTGACAAATTCTCACTGGGGCCATAATATGTGCGAGAACTCAAAGACTTGTATGGGGACAAATAGAAATGTCACGACTGACAACTGGTTAACATCTATTTCATTTACAGTAGAACTTCTGTAAAAACCGTATCGACTGACGACAGTTGCTACAGTAAAAATAAACAAAAAAACAAGAGGGAAATTTTGGAAGTGCTGCTTATGAGCAGAGGGATAATTACAGGAACTTCAACGGTCTATTTCGATCGGGAGTTGACTTTAGTGTCCTATCTTCCTAGGTCATCAAAAATTGTGCTGCTTATTTCAGCTTACCATGAGGGTATCAATATCACGTGTCCAATTTAACATTACAATAGCACTACTCCTTCAATATTTCCAAATACGACTGAAGTCCACGTTCACAAAAGGCTTTCATGAATATTCTGTTCAAAGAGTTGGCCCAGCCGCATTTGGCCACTTTCTTAGAAACGTGCACTTTGCAGTACTCGATATGACTCGATATCAAACAACGGAGCTGATAGGTGAAATACGTTCAAGGACATCTGTAGAAAAGATGAGAACGGCCTGTAGCTTTTGCCTAGTGCGAATCCACCGAATGACTACCAATTTTTGCAACCACAGCAAGAAGCTGTTTTGCGCTGAACAAGCGTTCTGTGCGAAATCATGCACACCATGTAACTCCAGTAAATAAAAACAATCTTCTGTGCTGTGTTAAACATTCTTTAAAGATCTGTTTTTGAAAAATTTAGATTGAATTAAAAACGACTATTTTTGGAGATTTTATTTTTTAGCTGCAATGTCTCCCACGTTTCAACCAATAAAGTACGTGTAAAGTCAAGAAATATAAGTACAAGTTTTGCAAGTCAGTAAAAACTGCGGGTCATTAAAGTAAAAAACCACGATCACTATCCATTTTAAGGTAATTCCATCCGCAGAGTAATAAATCACCAAAGTGGATGAATTCGTTTTACTAAAATTGGAGAGAGGTACTATAGGTGACAACACTGGGTATAACATAGTAATTCCAACCATGGTCAATAGGTGCTAGAATGATTAGCCGTCATCGTGGACCCATATCTACAGGAGAGTTGAACACTAATGATTTGAAAATCTTTATCATTATGATTATAAATTAATTTAAGTCATGATCTACTTGAGCCACAGTAATGGCCACTGATAGTGCTAAGTCAAATTATAGTTTCTAATGATCACCGTCTTAATTCTGAAAAGAAACTATTCGGCTATCTCTGTAGATTCCAGCAGCGCAAAAATTCATACTTCGGAGATATTTTTCATTTTTCTAATATCATGGTTGTTTTTCTGTTTGATTTTGGATAACTTTGTCAATAGGCTCTGTGGTCATACGTACTTTTGATTTTATTCACAATTGTGGCTATGATTAGGCTTGGGCATAATACTCATTTGTGACAAGCAATTGAGCTTACAACGGTAAAACTACGATGACTTGAATTTCAACTTTCGGTGAAATTTCCATATAGTTGGAATTTGTTATTCCACGTAGTTGAATTTTGCTTTTCTATACGTTCATTTGGCTGAACTTGTAAGCGTGGATGCTTATACATAGGCAACATTATAACTATGTATGTCTAACGCATGATCACAGCACAGTTTTATATATTTTGTCATCCGATTTATTTTGACTAACTTTTGGCTTCAATTCAAAAATAACCTCCTATTATTAGATTAGAAAATTGTTGTTCCAAGCTCCCATTTTTCCTAAATTCCAAAAATTATGCTATGTATCTTCGGCATCTTCCCATCTATGCATCTCTTTATGCATCTTTGGCTATGCATCTTCGGCCGGGCACAGCTTAATAATATCCAAAACTCTAGAAAAGGAAGTTTGATACCCATAGATATATATAAGTTTCATTAGATTTAGTGTTACACATGAAAGGTTATAAATCTGCCTCGTTTTCCAAAAATGGGGGAAAACCCCTAAATATCGAAGAATCTTAATGGGAATCACACCATCAGACTCATCACATCAGAGAAACTTATTTCAGAGGTTTCCATGTCCTAAATGCACAAATGTGGAATTTTGCTTTTTTTTGCCTAAAGAAAAATTACAAATGCGTGTTTTTTGTTGTCGTTTTTCTGGGGTGAACGCATCGACCCAGTGGTCCTAGAATATCAGGAGAGTGCTCATACAAGTTAAATTTGAAATCTAGTGCCATTTTTAAGTGACCAAAAAGATTGGAGGGTGAATAGGCACCCTCCCCTTCCCCTCTTTCCCAAAATCTTCCGATCAAAATTTTGAGATAACCATTTTATTTATCATAGATGAAAGGCCAAATAACTATGCCTCTGGATACCATATGACCACTCTCCTCCCCCTAATAAACTCGAGGGAAAGGTCCTTCTGCTATATAATTTGCCCATTGTTTACACATAGTATTTGTTATTGGGAAGTCTGAATACATATCCGGATAGGGGGGGGGGGACAAGAAGTATGTTTGTTTTATCCAAGGGGGAATTTTACATTGGGAGGGAAGTTTTCTGGAGGTGAACTTGTCTGAGGAAATTTTATACTGGGGGAATTTGCCTATATAAAATTCATTTTTTTTTTGTCTTTCTTTCTCTTTTCCATCTCAGTTTTACAAATGGAGTGTTAAGGGTAATTGCCGGGGGTAAATTTTCACAGACATTGAATTATATAGAGGGTATCCCCGTATGAAGGAGGATTCCTCCGTGGATGTGGAGTCAGACTTCCTGGCTTTATTTAGAAAACGATCATAAATTATATTTTAAAAGTTTTTTCAACTGAAAGTGAAGAGCAACATTAAAAGTCAAAACGAACAGAAATTAATGAGTACATGAGGGGATTACCCTGTCCTTAATCTCTCGCCTTTTATGTTAAATTTTAAATTTTGTTTCAATTCCTTAAGAATTACCCCTGAATCACAAAGGCCGTTTTATTAGATTAATTAGATTAGATTTTATAACGACTCCTGAAACACAAGGGTCGATTCATTAGAACAATAAGAAGTTTTTTTTTAAAAGCAATAAAACAATTTAGCTTAACGAGTGAGGTGTTGAGGAGGAGGTAACCTCCTTCATACACGTAATAATAATGTTCTTTTTAAGTTTAAACGATGCTCTTTCCTTTCAGTTAAAACAAAAAAACTTGTTTTTTTCATTTAATCACATGCTGTGCAAACAGAGCTGCCTAAGAAAAGAATGATGTTGGTACATTGTATTATTTTCTTATTACAATTTTTTTTTTTTAAACCAGGGCACTTCATATCGAAGGAGTTGTCGTAGAAACTTAAGAAAGGGTACATTCAATTGGAAATTGAATGGACTAGTACCTTTTTAATAGTCGAAAGTGATTGGAGGGCAACAGCCCCCCCCCGACACCCATCATTTCCACAAACATTTTCAATCAAAATTTTAAGATAGCCATTTTATTCGACGTAGTTTCAAAGTCCGAAATTATGTCTTTTAGGATGATGACCCACACATCTCTCAGGACAAGGGTTGTAAGTTATGCCCTTGGGTAACATAATGTTCTTATAGAAAGGGTCGACGTATCAACTTCCGAGGAAGCTCATTGGATTCACAATCAAATGTTCCAGTACCTTTTTTAAAATTCCCCGCCGCACCTCGTATTTTTCCAAAGTACATCTTATAGTAATTTTTTTCCGAAAGCCATTTTGAGATACTAATTTTATTCAAAATAGTCCAAATATCTTATAACAAGGCTTTTGTGTTTGAAAGAAACCCGCAGAGCATAGGGGGGATGGCTGCAAATTATTTCTCGAGGACATTTAAGGTTTCTATGGAAGGAATAGTTGCATAAACCTTTGAGGAACCTCATTTGGTTGTAAAATAAAAGTTTTTGTTCCCTTCTAAAAGTCAAAAGTGAGGGAGGGCAACTACCCTCTCCAACAACTAGCTCTCTTTTTACCTAAGTGAAGAACGATATTGGCCCAATGTATTATTTTCTTGTTATTATTTTTTCGTAGACCAGGGCACTTCCTATCGAAAGAGTTGTCATGGAAACTTAAAAAAAAGTTCATTCAATTGGAAATTGAAAGGACTAGTACCCTTATTAACAATAGAAAGTGATTGGAGGGTGACGAACCCCCTCCCACATCCATCATTTCCCCAAACATAGCCCATCAAAATATAGAGATAGCCATTTTGTTTATTGCAGTTTAAAAGTATGAAATTATGTGTTTGAGCATGATGCCCCAAACAGTCCTCAGGGCAAGGACTATAAGTTATGCCTTTGGGTCACATAAGATTCTTATAGAATGGGCGGACGTATGAACTTCGATACGACGCTCATTGGATTGGTAATCAGACGTCCTAGTGCTCTTTGAACGATTCAAAGTGAGCGGAGGTTAGATATTCCCCCCATACCTTGTATTTTCTCAAAATACATCTCGTAGAAATTTTGAGATATTAATTTTATTCAAAATTTCATATAATAAGGTTTTTGAGGATTAAACAAAGCCATATAGCCTGGGGGCAAGGGTTGCAGGTTATTTCCCGGGGGCAATTAAGCCTTTTATGAAAAGGCTGGTTGAATAAACCTTAGAGGAAACTCATTTGGTTAACAATTAAAAATTCTAGTTCCCTTTTCAGAGTCAAAATGGAGGGCAACTAAGCCCCCCCCCCAGAAAACTCCTCGTTTTACAAAACAAATCTGATTGAAATTGTGAAATAGCAAGTTTATTCAATTAGTCCAGAGAACATAAGATGATGCTTCTAGGGCTCACAGAACCCCCCCAGTGCTCTGGGGATAGGATTATAAGTCTTACCCTAGGGGGAAATAAGGCTTTTTGGGAATGGGCGGTCGTAAATACTTCCGATGTGTGTCCTTTGAGTTGAATTTGGGTAGTGTAGTGCCCTTTTTAAGAGTCGAAAGTGATTTGAGAGCAAGCAGCACCCCCCCCCCCCCTCACCCCCATCATGTCCCCAAAGACAAACAAAATTTTTGAGGTAGCAATTTTGTTTAACGTAGTTAAACGGTCTTCGAATTTTGTCTTTTAGGAAAAAACTCCCACCCCCACAACTCTCAGGACAAGGGTGGTACGTTATGCCCTGGGGGTATGAAAAATTCTTATAGAAAGGATGGTCGTATATACTTTGGAGAAGACCCATTGTATTGGCAATTAGAATTTCTTAGAATTTCTTAACCCTTTATTAGGGTAAAAGTGACTCGAGGGCAGCTACTCCCCCCCCCCACACACACACCTCGTGCTTTCCCAAAATCCAATAAAAAGTTTGAGACTTATTTTATTAAAAATAGTTCAAAGATGATATAACAAGGCTTTTGGGGTTGATAAAAACTACCACAGCTTGGGGACAGGGGTTGTACGTTATGTTCCGGTGGCGTTTAAAGTTTTTATGGAAGGGATGGTTGTTTAACTTTAAAGGAAGTTTATTTTGTTGAAATATGAGACTTTTAGTTCATTTCTAAGAGTCAAAAATGATTGATGGTAACCATCCCCCCCCACCAAACTACCTTTCTTTTCACCAAACAAAACTGATTGAAATTAATAGATAGTGATTTTGTTCAAAACAGTCCAAAGAACATATTACAATACCCCTAGGGTAGACAAACCCACCAGTGACCTAGGGATAGGGTTTTCAGCTATGACCTGGGGGCATACAAGGCTTTCATGTAATTGGTGGTCATATAAACTTCAGACGAGGCTCCTTTGAATTAAAATTGGAAGTTATAATGGCCTTTTTAAGATTAAAAAGTGATTTGAGAACAGCCGGTCCCTCACTCCCCCCACCCATTATCTCCCCAAACACCTCCAATCAAAATTTGTTTATATAAATCTTGTTCATCGCAGTTGAAGGGTTCGAGAATTATGTCTGTGAGGAAGATGCCCCCCCCCCTTACGGCTCTCACAGTAAGCATTGTAAGTTATGCCCTTGGGGCAAACCAGGTTTTTATAGAAAGGTTGGTCGTATATGCCTAGGAGGGGACTCATTGCAATGAAAATCAGAAGTTATAGTTCCATTTCTAAGAGTCAAAGTGATCAGAGCGCAGCTGCCCCCCTTCACACACACACATACACATGTCGTATTTTCCCAAGATGCATCCAATAGGAATTTCGAGAAGTTCTTTTATTGGAAACAATGTAAAGATCGTGTAACGAGGCTTTTGTGGTTGATACAAAGCACAAGAGCCTGGGGGTGATGGCTGTAAGTTACGCCCCCGGGGGCATTGAAGGTTCTTCTTGAAGGGATTCGTTTTTAGATTTTAGAGGTGACTCATTTGGTCGAAATTGGAAGTTTTAATTCCCTTTTAAGAGTCAAAACTGATGGAGGTCAGCTAGTCCCCCCACAACTACCCCTCTTTTCACAAGAGCATCTGATTGAAATCGTGTAATGAGAATTTCGTTTAAAATAGTCCAAAGAACATATAACAATGCCTCAAGGGTTGACACAATCCCCCAGAGCCCTGGCGCAAGGGTTTAACTTTTGGCCTGGGGTTATATAAGGTCTTTATGGTGTTG
>NC_088878.1:28597368-28638398 GCF_032884065.1 Artemia franciscana | reverse complement strand
GTATGCAACAGAATTTGTACTTGGACAAGTAGGGATCCAAATCGAATAAGATTGATTATTTGATTTGTGTTCATGGTGCCAAAGCTAATAGAATACTGCCATCAGGGGTAATTTCCCAATAGGTTTCAAATTGATTTAGTGAGATAAGTGCAATACTTTCTTCCAATGATTCGGCAAAGAGAAAATCTAAGAGTACTATGCCCTTTCGGACATTAGTCACATCCTGAGTGCCCCAGCAAATCCAGTACAATGATACCAGAGGTTTTTGGAAACATTTCTTCGGTTATACCCTTTTGAAATAATTGTGAATCTCTATTTAGGGATTGCATTGTCTTTTCGTATAGGAGCCTGTAGGATTTATCAAAGAATAGTTTGTAGAGTTGAACTCCATTTACTTTACATACATGAGAGGAAAGGCAAAACATTTCAAATTTGCGTGGAGATTTTTTCCATGATCCAACGGCACTGGTACTTACACTACAAAATCCAAAGCAAGTTTAGAAGGAATTTCATTGTTTTTAAATGACGAATTGGTGTTGGTACGTGTACCCACAGAAATATACCGTTGATTCGTGATATTAATTCGTGAGGAACGAGCTGTTTGATACTATTTCCACTAGCTCTTAATTTTTTGATGCCCAAAGCAACAGAACTCACAACCCGTTGTTTTAATACAGAAAGTATTTTTGAGGTAAGGGAGACTGTTGCATTGGGTGCAGTGCCAAGCACTTTTTGCAAAATAAAATTGGAAAGAGCAAGATGTAGTTTTATACCAATCTTAATATTAGAAGGCAAATATTGAGGTTTATTAAATATATCATGATTTATTTTCCCAGCCAAGTGCAAATCTTTAGTTGTCAAACCTCAAAGTATATTCCTACTGTCCCTGTTCATTTTATATTCATATCCAAAAGACAAACCTAATCTCTCAATAGCTTATAGGACATTTCAGTCATCAACATGAATTGTATATAACTTGCATAATTTGAAAAATTGGTGCTCGGGCCCACCAACGGTCCATTTATGCAGACACTGATTTTTCGAAACGAATTGTGTAGAGCACAATTTTTATATGATAACCCCTCAGCTGCACTTTGTTTTTCATTGTTATATTTTTTTCAATGACGCTCGAGTCTATGAATTTGGAAGTCAAATCTATGAAATAATCTTCATAGGTATAAATTTGAAAATCTATGTTTTGTGAGAGCGGTTGCTGCCGCTTAAATTGTTCATAGTAACCATGTTTTACGCTAGTATCGACAATTTCTGCCTTGAAAAGATTTAGAGATGAGTTGACTGAAGGATGAGATTCTTCATGTGGTAGATATTCTATTTCTAGGAGAAGATATCTTTTTCTTTCCAACAATTTTTACTCTTGGTTTCTTTTTCTTCTATGACACGATGTTATACGCTTCTGGCCTGAGTTGAGACTAATGAGTGATGAGGTGTTTCTCACCCTTTTTAAACCCTTTCTGGTTTTTCGTGATTTCAATCGCTCGCCGAGAGACTGCGCACCGGCCCTAAGATTTTGTGAAACGCGTCCTTTAAAATACATCCAAGAGCCCCGATCATGATGTCTAGAGGATCCAAAATCTGAAGCAACCAGTGCAATATATTTTTTAGTAAGGGGCAGAGCAGAGCGAAACAGGTTAAAAAAACAAATTGCCGAGACCGTAACCGTATTCTATGATCCAATTGTCGTAGTCTTAGAGTAGCAGCATAGCAATCAACAAAAGTAGTTTTCTATTACCCATCTCACTGAATGGGTCAAAAATGACATACAATCTCAGCCAAATCTTTTGCTATTGCAAAATCAGCAACCAATGCACTTGGATCCAAATACGAAGTGTTGACTGGAATATATTGAAGATACTTTATATTATAGTGCCGAATGTGGTCATTAGTGGTTTTAAGTCCAAGAATACGTAGAAGAGGGGCATTGGTATTACTGACTCTCGATGTCTCGATAAAAAATGCATAAGAAAATATACATTTCTCGGATTAAAAGCCGGGTGCATATTCTGTATAGATAACATGATCCTTGTCACTAAATTATTTTGACTTAATAAACCTCAGGTTTTACATAAATCCTCATTGAGAAAAATCGTTCCATTCTGAAATGGACCCTTTTTCAACTTGCAATTTTTTTGCTGATAACTCGACACAGCTCGTGCATATTGTTGAATTCCTAGTGGAATATGATGGCAAAGGGGTAATTGTCAGAGTCAAAATTTGCCACCAAATATTCGTCAGAGAATTCAAAGGGTCGTACTTTTAAATCATATGTACGATCTTTTCTCAAAATATCATATGTATTTTTAAGAATACAGTTAACAAGAGCAACTTCAAACCTCCGCTCGAATTCGATAGAGGGAGAGAGTTTGGTCCAATAATTGCTTGTTTTATTCAAATCATCATAGAGAGGATCAGAGACATTGGACATTAATCTATCTATATATATAAAGATAAGTTGTCTGTGTGTCTGTCGAGTGACGTCATGTTGGTGTGTCGACTGACATCATGTTTGTCGACTGACAAAATTACAAACCAGGACATCGGGACACAAATGACGACCGGGACACCGGGACATAGGGAATATAAATGACGACCGGGACACTCAAAGAGAAAGCGACCGGGACACAAGGAATGTTCGATTGGCAATCACCATCAACAAAGTACCGGGACACAAATGACGACCGGGACACAGGGAATATAAATGACGACCAGGACACTCAAAGAAAAATTACAGACCGGGACACCGGAACACAAATGACGACCGGGACACAGGGAATAGAAATGAAGACCGCGACACTCAAAGGAGAAATTACAGACTAGGACACCGGGACACAAATGACGACCGGGACAAAGGGAAACAACTACAAAGGGGACGCCAGGGGGTACAGGGGATATATAAATGACGACGGGGACACAGGGAATGTTCGATTAGCAATCACCATCAACAAAGCTCAAGGGCAATAATTAGAATAATGAGTTATAGATCTGAATACAGATTGTTTTTCCCATGGACAATTATATGTTGCATGTTCAAGAGTCGGTAAACCTGACAATCTATTTATGTGCACAGACAATGGGACAGCCAAGAATGTTGTATATTCGCAAGTTTTACGTAGTTAAAAATATATATATGCCTATCTATATTCACAGGTGGGATACAGGGACACAACTACAATGGCAAGTAACCAATGTGGCGCGTAACGACTTACGCTCACGGGGGGGCTTGGGGGGCACAAAGCGCCACCCCAACAACTAGTTTCACATAAAAATCATTAGGCATTGTAAATATCTTCAGCGGTAATCCAAGAATAAAAATCCGAATTGCATCCTAGCAAACAAACAAGCAGTTGTCTTTTACCCTTGCGAGTTTGACTCTTTAATATCTTTTCAATTTCATACATTCCATTTTTAAAATTTTGTAGTTCATACTCGTAAGAACCCGCCAGAATCTCGTAATTTTTCCTATCACGTAGATGATACGTTACAGGTTTGATGTCTAAGAATTTGGACACCTTAAAAATTCAGTGGACCACAAGCAATTCCCCTTTTCAAAAATATTACTTGTTAGATTGATTCAAACTGTGTTACCAACATTGAATTTATTCTTCACTTGCCCCATTCATTGGAATATTGCTTAAGAAAAATGTCAAGTGTAGTGTTACTATGATTAATGTTAAGGGAAGTAAGATCGGACACAAACCGATTAGGGTGTTGATTATAAATCAAAATAATTTTATCTAAATCTTTAATAAAAGCAGCAGTATTTTTCGATGCACAATATCTCGAGATTGAAACTTACATTGTCCTTATCGAACGTTCAGCCAATGCAGGTTTTATTATAGTGTATTGTATGAATTTTCAATAAAACCTCTATAACATGTGGATGAATATTCTTCAAAAATAAATTCAGGGGCTCTAACGACTTCATCGCCTCTCTTTGAACGTCATGGAAGGGCATACGCGTAGCAACTAAAGATACTGATTGCAAGTAAAATATATTTGTAGGGCGTATTGTGACGTCTTTGAATCTCGTCTAGAGTCAAAAGATCTGCTTGTAATATATGCAATGGAAAAACGCCTTAGTTTTTTAATAATGATTACCAAGAGCTCTATGATTTCGCTGAAAAGTGTAGCTGGGTTCACTCTGTAAATATTCTATCACCAGATTTTTTCAACTCCAGCAAATCGATTAAGTGCGGTTGGAGAACTTTAACTTCCCGCTTCACCAATAATTTCATAAACAGATTTCAAAACTTGAGCCATTTTGAACGCAAATGTGGTTTTAAGTAGCCTTTTGTATACTATCGGTGGTGGATATCCTCTTTTGTCTGATACTACTACTACTACTACTAATAACTCACTGCAGCACCAAGCCGCCTGAGGCCAACACAGCTACGCACGCTCCTCCTCCAACCTAATCTATTTAAAGCCTCCCTCTTTACACCCTCCCAGGAAGTTCCCATTTCCTTTAAATCCTTATTTATGACACCCTCCCAACCCAGACAAGGACGACCTGCTTTCCGTGTAGCCCCAGACGGTTGGCCAAAAAGGACAATCTTCGGTAATCTGTCATCCTTCATCCGTAGAACGTGGCCTAGCCATCTCAACCTTTCTTTCATTATAGCCCCAGAAAGCGGGATTGAACCACACTTTTCGTACAACCTACTGTTTGAAATACGGTCAGTCAGCCGGGTACCCAGAACAATCCGTAGGCAATTTCTCTGGAAAACATCTAGTAAATTTTCATCTGCTTTTCGGAGTGTCCATGCTTCAGAGCCATATTTGACCACTGTCATCACTGTAGCTTCCAATATTCTAATCTTGGTTTGTAGGTTTATCTTTCTATTCTTCCAAACTTTTTTTTAACTGTGAAAAAACACCCTGAGCTTTAGCTATTCTACTTTTAACATCTTCACTGCTCCCACCATCTTTACTAATAATACTACCAAGGTAACTGAAGCTCCCAACCTGATCAATCTTTTCGTTACCTAAGGTCACCTGTTCATCTTCACTTATTCCTAACCTTAGTGACTTAGTCTTCTTAACATTAATTTTCAAGCCTATTTTAGCACCCTGAACTCGTAAAACCTCTAAAAATTCATTCATTTTGCTCACACTTTCATCTAATATGCTTAAATCATCAGCATAATCTAAGTCCAGGAGCGTTCTTCCTCCCCATTTGATTCCATGGTCTCCAATTGCCTTTCCTGTGCTCCTTAAGACGAAGTCCATCAAAATGATCCATATAAAGGGGGATAGAACACAACCCTGCTTAACTCCTGATTTAATACAAAACCAGTTGCTAACCTCATTTCCTACCTTAACCGCAGCAGTATTATTCTCGTACATAGCGCAAATCACTTTAATGTATTTTTCTGGTATACCATATAACGATAAGACCTTTGTTAACGCTGTTCTATCAACAGAATCGAAAGCTTGCTCATAATCGATAAAACTAAGGACCAAAGGTGTTTGACAACGAAGGGACTTCTCAATTATTAACCTAAGAGTGAAAACATGGTCGACACATCCTCTACCTTTTCTAAAACCGCATTGTTCTTCCCTTAAAACTTTGTCTACAGCATGTCTCAGTCTAAAAAGTATCATATTACTCAGTAATTTGCTACCTACAGAGACCAGACTAATGCCTCGATAATTCCGACATTCACTCTTGTCACCTTTCTTATACAGTGGTTTAATTAAGGTTTTCCTAAAATCATTGGGTACTTCCCCTTTTTCAAAAATCATCAGTAGCTTATTCCTAACCTCAGAGCCACCATATTTAAGGAACTCATTAATCATACTATCAGCACCTGGGGCCTTATTATTTTTTAATCCTTCTAGTACTGTCGCTAATTCTTCCTCACTAAACAAATCTTCCTTCACATCCAAGGTATCACAAACTTTTTCATTTTCATCTATATCTTTTCCTGCAACTGTATCTCGGTTTAGCACATTCTCAAAATGTTCCACCCATCTTTCTTTAACTTTTTCCTTATCACTAATTGTGACCCCATTTCTATCTTTAACTGGGACTAGTCCGGATCGGCTACTCCCTTTCAATTTATTAACATGCCAGTATAATATTTTACTATTATGCCGTCTAGCTGCATCTTCCAGATCCTCAGCAATTTTATCCATCGCCTCCATTTCACATCTCCTTAGTTCATATTTTAATGCTTTCTCCACTTTCTTTACATTCCTTTTGTTTTCATACGACCTATCGCTCAGATAATTCTTATACAAACCCCTTCTACTCTCTATTAAACCTAAAGCTTTTTCACTAATATTCCTAGTTGCTGTCTTAGCACTCTTCCCTAGGACACCATCAGCAACTTCACAAATTGTTTTTCTGAAATTATTCCATCCATCTTCCACATTGTCAAATTTTAAACCCTCAAGTTTAGTACTCAACTGTTCCTGGAATTTTTTTCTCAAATTTTCATCCTGAAGTCTACCAACATCATAACTTCCCGGGAGGGAGTTACTCTTCCGAAATTTCAGCTTTAAATTAACCTTAGACACTACTAGATGGTAATCTTTACTTTTAACATCAATAACGGCACTCCTATACACCCTAGTACCTTTCAAATATCAACCTCACTTGGTGTGCTATCCGGATATGATATATATTTTGATTTTTCTCCATAGTCCCTTAATCGATTTAAAATATTTTTATTCCCAATAAGACTTTTTGGCAAGTTTGATAATTTTTAAAATTTATACAAATGGCCACCAAAAGATTCAAGCTTTTTATGATTCGCAACTAAATTTGGTAACAAATAAATTAAATTGTAACTTTTGCCATGCATTAAAACTTCATTCATTTTATCATCAATTTGTACAGGTTCATTTTCAGCGAGATTGGTTAAGAGTCGTTTATTTTGCTTACGATACGATTAATGCCTTCGGTCTACAACACTTGATGAAACTTCAAATAAATCTTCTTCTTGTTTTGGTGCTTTTGAAATTTCAGAACTTTCAGAACTTGGAGGTTGATCAATGACATTTACTTCGAGCGGTCTTTCACGATAAAGTTCATACTTGTCGATACGCCGAAGGGCATTTTGAAGCAAAATTAAACTTTCATCAGTGGCAATTGTTGCATTGTTAATAAATTTATCAAGATCATCTTCGAAGTGCTCTTTTGGTGAAAGAGCGAGTTCAGTTTTCATCAAATTTGTAAGATTTAGCCGCCTACAGAACAGTATTTACCAGTCATGTGATTATCGGTAGTAAGATGGAAAAAGAACTACCATTCACTTGAACCAGTTATTTTCTTTTTAAATCTTTTGCTTTCTTTTTGTAAGCTAGAGTTTTTGTGCTATGTCAAGCAGATCCATATGGATGCTACCACTTGTAAGAGTATTGAATGAGTTCCCAAACTCAGCTCTAAAAACATGAATACTGCCCAAAGTGCTATCGGCAAAATAAAATTCAGGTAAAACAGGGGGGAACCTCTTCCACTTTGTCCTGCTCTCCCCTCATCACAATTACTTTGTGAGTCGGGCACTTTCTCAACCTTGGTAGGTGGTAGTTAACCATTCCATTCATAGTCCTTAATGAGGCCAATATTCCACGCTAACACATTTAATTCAAACATAGGGAGAGCTACAATAACCGGGTTCACTCCCGCATTTTAGACCCCCTGTCAGGTTCACTATTTTCTGGGGCCTTTTCCAACTCCAGTAACAAATCAATGTCCTCATAGAGGTTTCAGGTCCCTGGACTTGTTGGTATGGAAACCAAAAAAAGAGCTTGTTAGCATACAAACACTTTCGATTTCATCCTATGAAAGAATTTAAGAATACAATATTAGTCCAAAAATTTATTTAGAGGGTAAAGTGACCCTTCGGATTTTTTGAAACCAGACCACCAACTATAAGCTTAATGATCAGAGAGTATACCATAAATGGACCCCCAAAAGACTTTTCAGGTCCATAGCCCCTGCACTACCATGTAAGAGTTAAATATCGGAAATTATCCCATACATGTGTGTAGAGTCTGCCGCCCTTACTTTTCAGGTATTAGAATGTTCAAAAGAGTCCTAAAAACATACGAATGAGGAGGTTGTGCTCAATATTTGGGCTCCGAGCAGTTCAGTGAGCATATTGTCAATCTATGCTAGTACATCATCATTGGCGGCCTGGAAAAATAATAAAAAATCTAACTTCTTTTAAGCATTTATGATTTTAAGCTGTGAAAAGATTATTTTATTAATCTGAGGACCAGTGGCTCCTCAAAAGCTTCAGAACTATCGGGGCACGGCCCTTTATTAGGCTGAAAAGAACGTCTTATTTTTA
The DNA here is from genome assembly GCF_032884065.1 of Artemia franciscana. Classification (NCBI taxonomy): domain Eukaryota; kingdom Metazoa; phylum Arthropoda; class Branchiopoda; order Anostraca; family Artemiidae; genus Artemia; species Artemia franciscana. The sequence continues at coordinate 28,630,080 of NC_088878.1, read as the reverse complement.
TTTCTTTCTTACGAGGTCGAGGGTACCTTTCCTCAAAACCATCGAAAAGGGCCTTAATAGTAAAATAAAAGAAATGTGTTACTTTTTAAAGATGGGAGATATCATCCATGTTTTGATAGTCTGAGAAGTTTACCTCTTATAAAAATTAGTTTTTAGCGTTAAACCATGGCAAAAAGCCCCTCAAAGCCTTTATTAAGCTGAAAAGAAACGATTATTTTTAGGATAGGAGAATGTTATTAAACCCTCCTCTCAGAGGTAGTGAACAAGGGCTATCTCGATGTCTTAATTATTTTCCCATACTGAAAATAAATAAGCTTTATGAAAGAATATCAACAATTTTACTTACGTAGGGTTGGTATTATCGATGTTGCCTTGCATAGATGGGAGTGAAGGCTCCGCTTTTTTGCAATGTAGAGGCACAGACGCCCCCGTCTCTTGGCTTTCTAGGACAGAGATGGTTGAACTCTCGCCTTCGTTGGCTGACGCAGGTCTTGATGGGCCGGCATTCTCACTCAGCAATGGGGCTGCATTTTCACCGCTTTGGAAAATTCTCAGCTTCTTTGCCAAAGGAGGGGATTGTTCTGAATGTTCCTTGAAAAGAAATGAAATTTAATTTCCCATGTGTTAAGAAAAATACATCATATTTAATCATTAATAGAAATTGATTTTCATAAAAAGGACACATATGGTTAAAATATATCTCATTTTTTCTTAGCCTTCGGAAATAGCCTCATTGTTCTACGGCGAATTTAAACTTTAATAGGGTTTAAAGGGACTTTCTTAAAGGAGTAAGCCAAAAAATGGGATTTTAAGGAAAAGTTTGAATTAGCGAATATTACAGACCGTTAATATTTTCTTTTGCATTTTTATTCTTTCTATAATATAGTAAAGGAAAAAAATTGTTCACACATAAATCGTTCTTGAGCTTTTAGTTGCTCACACATAGCTGCTCCTGTCCTAAGCATATAATCAAAATTTTTATAATAAAAAATATTTTTTTTATTTCAAAGTAACTTGAATCTAGTTTCAACATACCCCCACTTAAATTTAACTCCTTTCACCCGAAGCCTTTCTATATCGATGTTAGAAACCATAGTTTTCACGGCTTTCGAGGATAAAAGAAACTTTTTTAAAGAAAAGTAAAGAACTCAATTAGCCAAACATAGAATCATATAATTTAGCTAAGTGAAGGTGAATTATCTAGTGAATACGGGAAACAATGTAGTATTTAACAAAAAACTTTTCAATAATGAGTATCACAGATTGTAAATATTTTCTTTGCGTTTTTATTCCCTCTATAATAAACAAAAGCAAAGAAAAATATGTGCCCCTTATTCACGGATATGTAGCAATAATAACTTATGTTGATAAATTAAAATGGAAGTAGTTAGAATTTAGCTTACCCCTCCTCAAGAACGGTAGGTTAAGTTTAACTATAAATCGCCAAATCGATCAGGAAAACATTTTTAAGTTACGAAACGCTCGTAATATCAGAACATTCAAATTTACAGGCCGCCAAGAATGAAGCAATATTCCTTAGTGTAACACCGGTTTTTTTCGTGCAAATATTTAACCACATGACAAAATGACAGGTGCACACGGTAATTAAGGTCTAGCCCAAATAAGAGGCAGGTGGTTGGAAATTGGGAGCTGTTAAAATATTTAACCAATAATGGAAAACTGCGCTTTGGTATGGGGACATGAATTTAGTGATAAGAATAAGGGTATTGTACCTCCACTAAAAATTTTGTGAGGGGTGGGGGGTTAAGCTTTTACTTCTGTATCTAATATAGGGAGTTATATGAGCTCATATTTCAGTATGCCCATATTGTTTTGGTAGGGGAGGGGATATATAGAAAGAAGCTTACGTGTTGGTGTCTCTTTGAGACATATCCATTTTTTAAATCCATAATGTTCGGAGTCTTATGCGTGATTGATGTGAATTCCATTCTAGTACCCGTTTGTATATCCTCTCCCCCCAGGGACAAAACAAAATGACTCGGTTGCCACCAAAAGAATATCGGATCACGTGACTTTTCTGTTTCCAGGAAATAGCGGTAAACCCTATGTTTACCAGCAAGCCCTTGTTCCTAGGAAAATCAATTGATCTAGTCTCTCTAGCGGTTCTACTCATAGAAAATGGCGGCAAAATCCCGTGTTTTCTGACACAAAATGGAGGTAAAGTTTGAAAATATTGGGTGGTGAAGAATTAGGACAGTGTCCTTACTTGAGGGAGCTCCTGATGGTTTTTTCCTATCCGTAGTAGGTTCTTAATTATAACATCCAAAGAAATCCTGAAGTAAACAAACCATGCCCCTCGTAGGTGTCTTAAGAAAAAACACTCTCTATTATGCAACAAGCAAACCATATTACATAAAAATCAATGAAATCCTGAGGTAAAGAAGCCCTATTAAGTAATTAACAAATGGTTCGTTTTGAAAACATTCCCTGTTACGTAACATGCACCTGCCTCTCTTAGAAAGCATTCCCCATTACGTAGGTGTGATATACTTTTACAGGTGCGCTTTAGCATTGCAAAATACCCAGGTTCACGTAATAATGTCATGAAGGGTGAATGGCTCCAGGTTTACCTCTATGGGCGTCATGGAATCCACAATACTCTCACTACTGAATCCACCATGAAGGCTCCCTTATTTTCATTAAGTTTATTACTATTTGCCTGTTTTTGCTTTTGTTTTATGCACCCCGTTCAATTTTTTTATCTTGAAATACATCCCTGGAAACGTGCCAGGGCGACGCGTAAATATTAATTCGTTTAAAAAATATATCCCTTTTACAATTTAACGAATCAAAATTTAATGTAGTATAAGATATTAATAATTCTTTAATTTTTTTAGATTTGCTCTGGACTGCTCCAGAATTACTGCGCAACGAATCTTTGAGGCTAGAAGGCACGCAATCTGGTGACATCTATAGTTTAGGTATTATTTTTCAAGAAGTTGTTACAAGAGAGCAGGCTTATGGAATGTTGACTCAAAGACCAGAAGGTAACAAAACACTATTTTTAGTAGAAAAGAAATTGTTTACTCTATTTAGATTTTTTTTTCACCTAAATTCTCGCTTGTTATTCTAATTTAATGGGCTAAAATGAACGCTTTTTCCACATTAATAAGGTATCTCTATACAGCAATTTTGCTCTAGAAGGCTATTAGAGGAAATACAATGATTGTTAGATTTTGATTGGGTTATTAATAGAATTGTTCATCAATTCTAATAGTTCGACAAAACAGTTAAAGAAAAGTCTAGGCTCTTTTTTACCCAAGTCCTTAATTTGTCATTAATTTATGACTGAAATGAATGTTGTTTCCACGTCGATAAACAGACAACTAGCAGTACTTTCCACTGTGTTCTTACTAAAAACTGGGTATTTGTTACTGGTGTCCGTGCTCTTTGAGATTTAAAGCTATAAAGTGTCTCTGTTGACCGAGACACTTTATGAAAGATTTTGAAATATTACTTGATAAACTAGTCAAAATGATAATCGCACTACATGAGGATAGTGAATGCTGTGTACGCACAGAAAATGGGGACACGCGTTTCTTCAAGATAATGTCTGGTGTCAAACAAGGGTGTGTCCAATCCCCGTTTTTATTTGTCATTGTAATGGACTATATTCTACGGCAGTCTTCAGGCATTGGAGTGAAGATTAGCATCCGACAGATCTCTGATCTGGACTTCGCAGATGACGTTGTTCTTCTTGAAGAAGCGAAACTGCGACTGCAGCTGCTACTCGACGCCATAGACAAAAAGGCCGAGAAAATGGGACTCGCTGTAAATGTCAGTAAAACAAAGAGTATGGCCACATCTGACTCCCCACTCATATTAAAATGCAAAAATAAAACTATTGAGCAGGTCAAGGAATTTAAATTTCTCGGGAGCTGGATCGAATACGATGGTGAAATAGCCAACGAAACCAAGAGGAAAATTGGACAAGCGACATCGGCTTTTAGCAAGTTGAAACCAGTCTGGCGCAGCAGTAAATACTCTATGCGCTTGAAGCTCCGCGTCCTGAATAGCAATGTGATGTCCATCCTCCTCTATGCTAGTGAATGCTGGAAACTAAACACCCAGCTAGAGAAACGTGTCCTAGCCTTTGAAAACATGTGCCTTAGGAGAACCCTGAACATATCGTGACAGGAAAAGGTCACCAACATAGAAGTTCGCCGACGAACCGGTCAGCCATTAGTTACTGACCTTCTGAAACGTAGGAGATGGACATACCTTGGCAACGTCCTCCGTATGCCAGAGGATCGACTCCCGAATACAGTATATGATTGGCGTCCCGAGGGGAGGCGAAAAAGAGGTCGACCAAGACACACCTTATGACGACAGTACGACCAAGACCTGAGAATTGCGGAGTTTTCTCTTCAACCACAGTGGGAGGACGTCACAGCTGCAGCTCAGCTCCAAGATGTCTGGCGAGGTTTCGTAGACGCCCTATGAGCCACCCCTGGCTCTGGAGGATCTAAGGTAAGGAAGGTAAGTAATTTCCTAATTTTAGGAGCCCAGCTAATGTACTAAATTGAGGTTTCCTTCTGACATTTTTTTTCAATTGGTTCCGTGCAGTTTCCCCAATTCATGAAAATGTAGGGGAATAGGTTATTTTCATTTGATAAAGATACAGAAAAAGGTACTTTTTAAATATAGAATTGGTTTGTCTGAGATTTTCGAAAAAAAGTAAAATATATGAAAAGTAATAAATTGTGTCCTTTCTCTTCCTCCTCCCAATTGGTGTCATCAATCCGAAGGATGGGACTTTTTGGAAGTTTTTTCTGCAGTTTCCTTTCATTAGAGCAACCACGGATACTTTGTAATACACATATTTATTTCATCCATATGATTTTATATTTTTGAGTCCTGGGGGAGGAGGGAGAGACTGTGCATCAGCAAGTGTTTGTTCCCTGCTTTCTTCCATCTACACTTTACAGTGTCTTTTCCCAGCAAATTGGTTTCGAAAATGAGGATCCCATTGCTACATTTGTCGGTAATTTATTGATAATTTTATAAATCATATTTTATAGTGTTATCAACGTTACTTTATTAATTTTCTTGAGCACCAAAAATTAGCATTTTGTATACCTGATTTTAGATAGATTTGAATTTCTTGGGTACCCAAATTAACAAGATTTTGCCCTGACTTCTGATTGTACCTTGGTTCAAACACCAAGGCACAGACTTTAGTTTTAGCATTCACTGTGAAGCTTTTAGTATATTTTTTGTGTATCTGAAGCTTTACATTTTTGAATCCTGGGGTGGGGATAGAGGCTATACATAAACAAATCTTTGTTCCCTGTTTTTTCCATATATACTATAAAGTGTCTTTTCCCAGCAAAATGGATTTTAAAAGTAAGGACACCATTGGTATTTTATCGGCCAATTGTATTTTCATGGCCAATTGTAGAAAAAAGCCAAGACAGATTGTTGAATTAAGTGGGCAGCCCAGTCAAGGGTTAATTTTATCCCTTTGATTGCCGTTGTTACTGTCTGCCATTTATGCTACACCTTTCCGTGCATGTGTGTCCCTTCACAAATGCCAAACTAGAGTCGTACCTGTTGGAGGTTCTCGCTGGGGAACACACGCAGGTTGACTACGGGTTAAATTACTTGAAAATTTTCCTCTCATGGCTATCACTCGACAAAGCTTCAAATTTGTCGGGTACCGAAATTAGCCCGAAATTAGCCCGAATTTTGCCCGAATTTAAATTCATAGATCCCCGAGCCGGATACCGAAGCACTGACTTTAATTTTCGGCTCTCTGTTTTGGATCGGTTTTACAGTTCACTGTGCTAAATTTGTAGACACACAGACCACTCTGCCCTTCTATTTGCAAATATAAAAAAATATATATAGAAAAACAAGCGTAATATTTTAAACAAGAGGACAAAATAGAGGACAAAAAAGAGGACAAAGAGGGCGAAAACAAAATAAAATATTTTAGATATTAAAAATCCAAATAATTTGGTATTACATCCAGAAACCTTTTTCACCGGGGAAAAATAAAAGAAATTAGCCAAAACAAAATATGAAAAAGTAAAGGCAACAACACAAATGCTTTACAAAAGAAAAAGAAGAAATGACAACTCAAATAGAAATCCAAGACAAGTCACAAAGCGCAAGATTAGGATATTCACTATCGTAAACGTTTAAGTCTAAATTAATCTTTTGAATTGGACTATTTAAATAACACTACAAATCATGTAGACAAGGTACAAGATCAGAAAGTATGCTATTTTACATATACGTCTCAATTTAATGAAACAGGCTTTTTATTTTGAAAAATCTTAATCAAGACCCATGTTTGAATTTGAAAGTTTAAAATTATCTAAATTAATAATCTAATAATTTATAATCTAAAGGAAATGCAGTAAGAAACAAACGCAGGTCAAGAAAACTTATGGATTATAAATTGAATGGATGTTTTCATTTGCTAATCAAGCAGAATTATGTGGAATCTTTCCAAAAGTTATTCATCCTGACCTTGGCTTAAAAGGTTGACGCTAGTTCAGGGCTTAATATTCGAAATACTAGTATGAAAAGTAGTTGAGGTGAAACGTAGCACAACAAGATTGACGGCTATAAGACATGCAACAGCAAACATCACCCCAAATCTCAAATAAAAATAATGCACAAAGAAATCCATGGTTAGAAGCTAAGCAACAGGGATGATCATATCGAATTGCAATGGAAATCTCCGGTTAGAAGAGATAAAACAGTAAGAACAACTACAATTCCAAGGAGAATACCAATCCTATAATATGAATGATTCTTTGATGCAGGAAGGAGGAATTGAATCCACGCAAGAACTTCTTAATTTGATTGAAATGTGAATAATAGTTGATAGTGTCAACACTTTATTTCACACATCATGGCTTAAGACTAAGGAAAAATACGATGACTACGCTAATGTATAATTAGAAAATCAGATATATGAAAAGCTGCTGCGTGAGATCCTGGGCATCACCATGATCTGTTCCTTATTCTTTATAAATGATGTAATTAGCTTCTTTCAAAACGATAAAAGATGAACCGTAGACCAATAACAGTCATTTTGTTTCACTGCATAAATGCTTGCGGACGATTGTGCCACCTGGCAGGATTGTGTCTGGGTATACAGCATTGCATGGCTCTGTATATTTTTTATATTTAATTGAGTTGGTGGAATCATGCGCTAATCCCCTTCCTAGCTTGTGATTTTGGAGATTGTTGAAGTGGGCAACCGGATTCCGGATTTTGTTTATATATTTTTTTCTTGTATTTTTTTTTTCTTCCTGGCCCTTTTTCCTTCCTGGCTGTGGAGACTTACTATATTGTGTTGTAGTTGAATTGCATTGTATGTTTATAGGCAATTAAATGAGCTTTGAACCAATTTAAAACATGTTATTTCTGGAAAAATCTTTATTTAAGAGACATATCATTTCAAAAAAGCATTAACTGTTTCCCAAAGGCTAAGCTACGAGGATCTTGCTCACTGATGAAAAAGAAAAAGAATTTTGACTTTATTATATCTCCTTTTCTCACAAGACTAATGCACAATTCTGTTCTGTAGTATTTTCATAGAAAAAAAAGAAATTCATCTATGTTCCTTACCAGAGTTTATACTTCTAGAGATAATCCAAAAGTTGAAAAAGCCACCTCCGCTAATACGTCCCTCCGTGTCAAAAGGTGCTGCACCTCCTGAGGTTATCAACACCATGCGCCAGTCCTGGGCAGAACAACCGGAATCTCGTCCAGAAATAAATGAAATCTTTGAGACCTTCAAAAGGCTGGGTCATGGAAAGTAAGAATATATATTTGAGTTTTTAGTAGGTAGCCTTTTAAAAGAGCAACAGGTAAAATAAAGTATAATATAGCCCAAATATTTGTATAATGAAAATTTAGTCGAAAACAATATATTTATCGACTAAATTTACATTACGTAAATTTACGTATATGTGTCCGAAATATCCAGTTAAAAATTTCATATTTGTTTCTCTGTCAATTAAAAGGTTCCATCCCTATTTTTAATTGGAAGTGTTTAAAATGTGATTTATATTTATTTGTGTATTTCGGGGTTGTTTGCGGTTTTGTATGTCTCTCTTGTGTGTTAATTTGCGTTTTTTGGACTGCTTTTCTTTGATTTTTTTTTCGTTTTCCTTAAAGTTTTTTTTTTCTGTTGAAAAGGGCTCCCGGGTCTGGAGCCAAAATATTAGGATTTTTTTTTATTTAAAGTTTTGGTGTTATTTTGTGCTTTTATTCCACTGCTTTATTTCGATTAACCTGTTTTCCACTCTTAAATATTTTGTAAATGGAAAAGCAGTGTGGTCTATGAAATTATTTCCTACAGGGTCGAAACTTAAGTGCGTTAAGTCACTTTGCCTGCCGCTAAATCGTTCACAAAATATATTATTTTCAAAAGCTAAACACTATATTTGAATCTTTGCACCGGGATCTAAAGTTTAGAATAGAACAAGCATACAAACGGTTCTTCTTTGGCTATTTGGCTGTGACTATTTTGTACAAAATGATATTCTGCATTGTGCAAATATAATTAATAAGATAAAACTAATTCCAATAAATTCATAGTAGTAGATATATCAAATAAGAATAATTTTAAATGTTCTTAATTTTAAATAGTTTTAAGGTTTTAACTAAAGGATTGTTTAAAATTTGAGCTTTTTCTTTACTCTCTATCAGGTTTGAAATACATTCTCCCTAAAAACAACAAGCCCAAAGTTATTTACGCAATAGTCTGGTAATGGAGCTTGTAGTCTGGTAATGGAATATGCTACAACATGAAAATTACTGTGTATGATGAAAACTAATGCTAGAAAAAGTTAAATCACCAGCTTATCAAATGGATACATTCTGTTAACCTACGTATATCGCCTGTTTACGCTATTGCGGGGCTTTTTAACCCCCCTCCCCCCGTGGGATTTCTGTCGGGAATTTCAACCCTCAAGACAAATCTAGCCAAGAAACTAAAATACTCTCTACTATGTTGCCTCAGGTGCTGATGTAATGGATTGTCATTAGTAGAGGTGCATTGTTCACACGAGAGCGGCTACCTTTGAAGTAAATTAAATAAAAAAAAAACTAGTTTTTTGACTAAAAGTAAGGAGCAACATTAAAACTTAAAACGAACAGAAATTACTCCGTATATGAAATGGGTTGTCCCCTCCGCAATCCCTCGCTCTTTACGCTAAAGCTTTTAATTGTTTTAAAAAGCAGAATTGTGGCAAAGAGTCAAACTTTAGCGTAAAGAGCGAGGGATTGCGGAGGGGACAACCCATTTCATATACGGAGCAATTTCTTTTCGTTTTAAGTTTTAATGACGCCCCTTACTTTCAGTTAAAAAACTAGTTTTATTTATTTAATTTCTGAACGTTTTTGAATTAATGCATGTTTAATTTTGGCTCTTAGTTTTTTTCAAGGAGTTTTGGCCCTTGAGACAAATTTTGCGAAGAAGCTGTTATGGTTCTCCAATGTTGCCTCGGTTTGTGATACGATGAGCTGTCAGTAGTGGTAGTTGTTCTTTTTTTTCCTGAAGAGTGGCAAACCCCTGATCTAAATATAACCAAAAACAGACATGCTCTGTGCTGTGATGTGATGAGTGGTCTGCAGTAGTAGTTATTTTTTAATTACCTGCGCTTCCTCAACACCTCGCTCTTTACGCTAAAGGTTTTCAGAGCCTTAGAAAAAAGTATGTCTTATCGTTTTAATTAAACAAACGTAGTGTTTCAAGAGTCGTTCATAAATAATTGGGACGAAATTCGAACTTTAATGGAAAGAGCGAGGTGTTGAGGAGGAGCAATCTTTCTCATATACGTTATAATTACTGTTCTTGCTAAATTTTAATGTTGCTCCTTACTTTCCGCTGAAAAAACTTGTTTTTTATTTCATTTTTGATCGATTTTAAATAATGCCATAAAAACTGGCAACCCCTCCATAGGAAATCCCTCCTCCCCATGGATGTATTCTCTAGACAGTTCAATCCTGGTGGAAATTTATTCTAAACGCTTACCCTGAACATCTCCACGCGTAAAATTGAATTTACAAAGAGAAAGCAAGATATAAGAAGAATTTCGTATAGGAATTCTGGCATATTTCCCCAACATGAAATTTCCTCTGAAAATTCACCCCCTGAAAATCCCGCCAGCAGACAATTCGCCCACTCACCCAAATAATATATGCTTACTTCCAAATAACAAATACTATGCGTAAACAATGGGTAAATTTCACAACTTAAATACCTTTCCACAGGGGCTGTGGAGGTCATGAAATCTCCCAAGGCATAGTTATTTGTCCGGACAACTCCACAGAACCAAATAACTATCTCAAAATTTTGACCGGAAGATTTTTGGGAAAAGACGTGAGAAATGGCTTAGTTACCCTCAAATCTTTCGGTCTCAACAAATGGCGCAAGAGATTTTAATTTCTATTCAAATAAACCCTTTCCCGATATTCTATGACAACTGGATCGATATGATTAACCCTGAAAAAAAACAACAACAAATAAACAAACAAATAAACGCGCACCTGCGATCTGGCAAAAAAATAGAAAATTCAACATTTTTATATACATAGAAGCTTGAAACCTCTACAGTAGAGTTCTCTTTTACACTGAATCTGATGGTGTGATTTTCATTAAAGATTATATGATTTTTGGGGGGGGTTTTTCTCTTTTTTCAAAAATCCAGCAAATCTTTCAGTCTCGTAACCTTTGATGGATAGGACCAAACCTATTGAAATCTATATATTTGAAATCAGCATAAAAAGCCAATTCTTTTGAAATATCCACTAATAGAAAAATACCTTTTTTTAGTTTTTGTAACTATTGACCCTGGGCTCTCCTTACTTAGATTTTTTACCACGAACTGTTTGATATAGTCAATAGGTCGTTTTCCACCTTTCTCTGAGGTTGTGATAAAACAAATTATTATCCCTAGCATTTTTGTTCCTCTCTCAAGTAGTGGCCTGCCTCGGGCTGTGGTGCAATGAACTATCAGCACTAGGAGTCCTTGTTTCTTTTGATGATTGGGGACCTTTCAGACCAATAAAGCCAAGATGGCTTTCACTTTTGTTGACCAGCAGAGATTTTTTTTATTTTGAAAGTTGTAAGTAGGATAGCAAAGAAAGGACGTTGCATCTGACAGTCAATACCAGCGGTGCAGACCTCCGTTTCATGACCCGTTAGCCCTTAATTGAAGGCAGCTAGAGTAGCTGCATTAGTATGGGGTAAAGCGAACTTTATTCACCTAAGATGTTTGAAAATATTGGCTTTGCAGAAGTATTGGTTTATAATGTTCATGCAAATTACCTTCTAAATTTATTTTTTCATTTCAGGAAAGTGAATATAGTAGACACAATGTTTGAAATGCTTGAAAAATACTCAAACAATTTGGAAGACCTTGTACGAGACCGAACAGATCAATTAGAACAAGAAAGAAAGAAGACCGAACAGCTGCTCAATAGAATGTTACCAAGGTAAGGGAAATTAGGTTTTACCAAGGTAAGGCCTACTAATAAGGACACGCACAGAGTGGCTGCTCTCCCCCTCCTCCAAGTGGCAAAGATGTGAATTAGTTTCATATTCTTTATTTTAACTTAACAGTTTTCGGTCACAAAAGCTTTTTTTCAATTTCAGACACCTCTTCCCTCCCTTGGACATATCTTTGTAGACTTGATTGCTACTTCCTATTTAGAAGATCCAAGCTGCCTAACAGGTTATATAATATCTAAAGTTAGATGAAAAAACTTATGTTTTATTTTCAAGGTAGGTGTATCATTCCATCAAACAGCTCGGGGTAATATTAACCAAAACTTTGAAAAAAGGAAATTTGATAACAATTAATATATCAAACAAATTGGCTTTTTATGCTCCGAAATTCTTAAAATACTTAAATGCATTAAATGATTCCAAATACTGTACTTAAAATGTAATAAGTTTAAACCTAGTCATGAAAAACTATGCGCCTCAGAAAATTTGCTTGATTTTCTAAACAGGGAAAAAACACCCTCCAAAAGGGAAGTGATCTTAATGAAAATCACCCCATTAGATTTAGCATAGCATAGAACCGTAATGTTGAGGTTTCACGCTCTTACCTGTTAAAATGTGGAAATTGGTATTATTCCCCAGAAGAAAGATCAAGGATGTGTGTTTATTTGTTGTTTTTTCACAGGAGTGATCGTAGAGAGACAATGATCCAAGAAGGTTGGAAGAGGGCTCGGTGGAACGGAAATTATATTTTTCAATGTCCTTTTTAAATGGCAAAAATATAGTGCCACGTGAAAATGATGTTTTCTGCCATTTTTTGCACCAAATTACAATTTTGTCTAAATTGTCCATTGAGTTTACCAGTGGTCCATTTGGTCCCAATACGTTACATAGTCCATCAATATATACTATCTTTGTAAGTGAGTAATAATTGTGTGTGCATGTATTTATGTTGTTTTTTTCTCGAAAATGGCTCCATATTTTCTCGGGAAATTGGTATCTTGGGATACTCTCGCATAAAAAAACAAATCTAGATAGGTCAGAAGTCTGAGAAAATTCACCAAGAGCCTTGATTTTGTTTTTGAAAATGAGGTCATGTACTATGTTAGTACATCATATAATCATTTCTTATGACATAATATAAATATTTTCTTACATGATGTCATGCATAGCATGAATAAGATTGTTGAGTTTCCAACACTATCAATTATTTATGTAATACTAGCTGTTGGGGTGGCGCTTCGCGCTACCCCAACACCTAGTTGGTGGGGGCGCGCCATATTAGTTACGCGCCATTGTAGTTGTGTCCATATGTCCCACCTGTGAATATAGATATATATATATATATATATATATATATATATAAAAATAAGTTGTCTGTCTGTGTGTCTGTCAGGTGACGTCATGTTTCTGTGTCGACTGACGTCATGAACTTAGTTGTCGTCATTTTTGCTATGAAGGTGACGTCATTAAAAATATTTAAGACATATATGTTCACGTAGAAATCAATTAATGTTTAAGTTTAAAATGACTGATGAACTTACAATGGCAAAAGCCGATGAAGATGCTCAAAGAGTCTATGCCAAAAAACTTGCTGCTGATAGAGAAAGTCAGAAAAGAAAGCGTGCCGAGGAATCAAAAGAACAGCAAAGAAACAGGCTTGAGGCTGATAGAGAAAGAAAGAACAGAAAGCGTGCCGAGGAACTACCAGAGCAACGCGAAAGCAGACTTGCTGTTAAAAGAGAAAGTGAAAAAAGAAGGCGTGCCTAGGAATCACAAAAACAGCAAGAAATCAGGCTTGCTGCTGATAGAGAAAGTAAGAAAAGAAAGCGTGCCGAGGAATCAGAGCAACCTGAAAGTTATCGCCTGGCATTCAGGTACAGCCCAGTCGATGATTATAGCTTGAGTAGATGTGTTCGAATCGGGACAATGTCTAAAATTTGTCCCTATTGCAAGGCCTTGAAATTCAATGGAAAAACAATGGGAATGTGTTGCGCCTCAGGAAAAGTTAAACTTCCTCTATTGACTGCACCACCAGAGCCATTGAAGACTTTCCTTACTGGAACTACGTCAGAATCTAAGCGTTTTTTGCCACAAATCAGAAAATACAACTCATGTTTCCAAATGACGTCGTTTGGAGCCCAAATCGAAAATCCAGATCAATTTATGTCTACTTTCAAAGTAAAAGGGCAAATTTATCATAGAGCAGGGTCCCTTCTACCATTCTCAGGCGAGAATCATAAATTTTTACAATTGTACTTCATCAGTGATAGAAATTCTGAATTGAATGCACGTTGCGAAATTTCTCCCAACGTTGAAAGGACAATCGTTTCCCAATTGCAACATCTTTTCCACGAAAATAATAATTAAGTGCGTCTGTTCGAAACAGCCATCGATTTGATGCCTACTGATACGCATAAAATTGTTATTTCCGCTGACAAAACACCTCCTAGCCAACATGTGCGTAGATACAATGCTCCAACTATCGACGAAGTGGCAATCGTTATGGTCGGTAATCAGTTTTTACCTCGAGATATTTTTCTTCATAAGCGAAACGCTCAGTTGTTAAAAATTGCTGAAACTCATCGATGCTACGATGCCCTTCAATATCCTATCATTTTTTTGGGATGGAGCCGACGGCTATCACTTTAATATTAAATTGATGAATCCAGCCACTAACAAAGAAATGAATAAGAAATGCAGTGCAATGCATTATTATTCCTATAGACTAATGATTCGGCAGGATGAACAAAATTATATTTTAAAATGCCGTGAATTGTTTCACCAATTTGTCGTTGATATGTATGCTAAAATTGAATCAGAACGTTTGCTATATATCCGCCTGAATCAGACCAAGCTCCGCTCTGAACAATACATTCATTTGCGAGATGCAGTTATAAATGACGGTAATACCACAAACGTTGGAAGATTAACAATTTTACCTTCGTCATATGCTGGCAGTCCCCGTCATATGCATGAATATGCTCAAGATGCTATTGCGTATGTTCGTCTCTATGGTCGTCCAGATTTATTTATTACATTTACATGTAATCAATCTTGGGACGAGATACTGCAGCTTTTACTTCAAGGACAATCGGCGGTTCATAGGCATGACATTACGGCCCGTCTCTTCAGGCAAAAGTTGAAATCACTGATAAACTTCATAGTAAAACTTGAAGTGTTTGGGTCAGTGCGATGCTTGATGTACTCAGTGGAATGGCAAAAACGAGGTTTGCCACACGCACATATTCTAATCTGGCTACATAAAAAAATTACTTTGAACGAAATTGATGATGTGATTTCCCCTGAAATACCTGATAAAAATGTCGATAAGGGGTTACATGATATTATTGTAAAAAATATGATACATGGACCTTGCGGTGCACTGAACCAAAATTCACCATGCATGGCCAAAGGAAGGTGCACAAAGCAATATCCTCGACTTTTAGTATCAAACACAATTACTGGCAATGATGGTTACCCACAATATAGAAGACGATCTACTGAAGATGGCGGTAAAACAGCAATAATAAAGAAGCGTAACGATACCACCATCGAAGTAGATAACCAGTGGGTTGTTCCATATTCCCCATTATTATCAAAAACATTTAATGCACACATAAACGTTGAATACTGTAACTCCGTAAAGGCAATCAAATACATATGTAAATACGTCAACAAAGGCAGTGACATGGCAGTTTTTGGCTTGCAGCCCGAAATCGAAGATTTCGACGAAATCGTACAATATCAGGCTGGAAGATACATAAGCAGTAATGAAGCTGTTTGGCGAATTCTTTCATTTTCGATACATGAACGTAGTCCAGCTGTTGTTCACTTAGTGGTACATTTACAGAATGGTCAACGTGTTTATTTCTCGGAAACCATTGTGCAACAAAGAGCCCTGAATCCACCGGATACGAAATTAACAGCTTTTTTTCACTTTGCAAAAATGATTCTTTTGCAAAAAAAATGCTGTATACTGAAGTGCCTTCGTATTACACGTGGAATACCAAAAATAAAGTATTTGAACGTCAAAACAGGGTAAGTCAGTCGACGGCCAACCTACCATCTTCAAAGATACCACGATAGGAAGACTCTACACCGTTCATCCCAATCAACATGAATGATTCTTTCTACGCCTGCTTTTGGTGAATGTACCCGGTCCGACATCCTTTGAGTATTTGAGAACTGTAAACGGTACTATACATGACACTTACCGTAGTGCATGCCAAGCTCTGAATTTATTGGAGAATGACCTACACTGGGATAACTGCATCAATGACGCGTGCGAAACGTCAACCCCAAGTCAAATTCGTGCATTGTTTGGCATCATTTTAACAACTTGCTCTTCATCAGCTCCTACAGAATTATGGGAAAAATATAAGTCAAAAATGTCCGAAGATATACTCCATGGAAAACAGTTAGAGACGTCAGATATGACTTTTGATTTTACATCAGAAATTTATAACTACACTTTAGTTATTATAGAAGATTTGTGCGTACGTATGGCAAACAACCCTCTTCAGGATTTGGGAATGCCTTCACATAACCGTATCGCTGCTGTTTCGACATGTGTAGAATTAGATCGTGAACAAAGTTACAGTACGAGTGATCTATTGTCGTATGTACAAAATAACATTTCCAAGTTAACGTCGGAACAAAAAGACATTTATGATACGATAGTGCATTGTGTCGATAACAACGTTGGAGAAATTATCTTTTTGAATGCGCCAGGAGGTACTGGTAAAACGTTTGTGATAAAACTGATTCTGGCATCAATTCGATCAAAAAATGATATAGCGTTGGAAATAGCGTCGTCCGGAATAACCGGAACATTGCTGCCTTGTGGAAGAACTGCTCATTCCGCTTTGAAATTGCCTCTGAATTTGCATTCTACAGAAACTCCCACGTGCAATATTTCCAAATCATCTGGGATGGGTAAAGTATTGCAGCAATGCAAACTTATTATTTGGGATGAGTGCACAATGGCACACAAAAAATCGCTCGAGGCTCTTTATCAATGCTTGAAAGATTTGAGAGGGAAGTCGAAACCCTTTGGCAGCACATTAATATTGCTTGCAGGAGATTTCAGGCAAACATTACCTATAATACCTAGATCAACTCCTGCAGACGAAATGAATGCTTGCCTGAAAAATTCTAATTTATGGGCACACGTAAAAATATTAAAATTAACTACAAATATGCGTGTCCGATTGCAAAACGATGACTCTGGTCAAACATTTTCAGATCAATTGCTGGCAATTGGAAACGGAAAGCTCCCAGTAGACTCAATTTCAGGACGTATACAACTACCTGCTGATTTCTGTAATTTAGTGACGTCCAAAAATGAATTGATTGAAAAAGTATTTCCGAATATTCTAAAAAATTATAAAAATAATAAATGGCTAAGTGAAAGAGCGATTCTCGCACCCAAAAATATAGACGTCCACGAAATCAACAATATTGTTTTGACCAAGATTCGAGACCAGGCAGTCCTTTACAAGTCAGTCGACACAGTTTTGGAACCAATTGAAGCGGCTAATTATCCATCTGAATTTTTAAATTCCATAGATCTTTCAGGGTTTCCACCACATGTGCTACAACTAAAAATAGGCGTACCAATAATACTTTTAAGAAATATCAACCCACCAAAGCTTTGCAATGGCACGCGACTTGCCGTAAAAAAAAACAATGGAAAACCTAATAGAGGCCATAATCTTGACAGGGCCTTTGAGGGTGAGGCTATTCTTATTCCTCGCATCCCCATGATTCCAACGGATCTGCCTTTTGAATTTAAAAGATTGCAATTCCCAATTCGATTAGCATTTGCAATCACCATTAACAAAGCGCAAGGTCAATCATTAGAAAAATGTGGTATAGATCTTAATACTGATTGTTTTTCCCATGAACAATTGTACGTTGCATGTTCGAGGGTCGGTAAACCTGACAATCTATTTATATGCAGCGACAATTGGACAGCGAAGAATGTTGTATATTCGCAAGTTTTACGCAGTTCATTTGTATTGTATCTATCTATCTATCTATCTATATAAAAACGAGTTGTGTGTATGCATGTTTGTTTGTTTGTAAAAAGAGCGTTTGCATATGACGTCATTATTAGTACATACGGCTTTGTATATGCACAGACAATGGGAAAGCCAAGAATGTTGTATATTCGTAAATTTTACGTAGTTTAACTTCTGCAGACGAAATGAATGCTTGCCTGAAAAATTCTAATTTATGGGCACACGTAAAAATATTAAAATTAACTACAAATATGCGTGTCCGATTGCAAACCGATGACTCTGGTCAAACATTTTCAGATCAATTGTTGGCAATTGGAAACGGAAAGCTCCCAGTAGAGGGAAAGCCAAGAATATTTTATATTCGCAATTTTTGCGTAGTTTGAAACACATATATAAATCTATCTATATTCACAGGTGGGACACAGGGACACAACTACAATGGCGCGTAACTAATATGGCGCGTAACGACTTACGCGCGCGGGTGGGCTTGGGGGGGCGACAAGCGCCCCACCAACTAGGTGTTGGGGTGGCGCGAAGCGCCACCCCAACAGCTAGTATATATATATATATATATATATATTTATATATATATATATATATATATATATATATATATATATATATATATATATATATATATATATATATATATATATATATATATATGTTTTTAACTACGCAAAACTTGCGAATATACAACATTCTTTGCTGTCCCATTGCCTGTGCATATAAATAGATTGTACGGTTTACCGACTCTTGAACATGCAACATATAATGGTCCATGGGAAAACAATCCGTATTCAGATCTATACATCATGATTCTAATGATTGCCCTTGAGCTTTGTTGATGGTGATTGCTAATCGAACATTCCCTGTGTCTCCGTCGTCATTTATATATCTCCCTGTGCCCACCGGCGTCCCTGTTGTTGTTGTTTCCCTGTGTCCCGGTCGTCATTTGTGTCCCGGTGTCCCAGTCTGTGATTTCTCTTTGAGTGTCCCGGGCGTCATTTGTATTCCTTGAGTCCCGGTCGTTATTTGTGTCCCGGTGTCCCGGTCTGTGTATACATTCGTTTTTGAATTGGTCTTTTTTTAGTTTTTAGTTTTTTACTTTTTTTTAGTTTTTTTTAGTTATACCTCATGATTCTAATGATTGCCCTTGAGTTTTGTTGATGTTGATTGCTAATCGAACATTCCCCGTGTCCCCGTCGTCATTTATATATCCCCCTGTGCCCCCGGCGTCCCCGTTGTAGTTGTGTCCCTGTGTCCCGGTCGTCATTTATATTCCCTGTGTCCCGGTCGTCATTTGTATCCCGGTGTCCCGGTCTGTATATACATTCGTTTTTGAAATGGTATATGATGAAACAAATTTTTGTATTTTCCCCCTTTTTTCTTTTTAGTTTTTTTTTGGTTTTTACTTTTTTTAATTTTTTTTCTTTTTAGTTTTTTTCATTTTTATTTTTTTTAGTTTTTTTTTCTCCTTTATTTTTCATTTTTTTTTCATTTTTTTATTTTTTTTCTTTTTTAGTTTTTTTAGTTTTTTAGCTTTTTTAGTTTTTTATTAGTTTTTAGTTTTTTTTCTTTTTAGATTTTCATAGTTTTTACCTTTTTTTTAGTTTTTTTTTACTTATGTCCTGGTCGTCATTTATACTCCCTGTGTCCCGGTCGTCATTTGTGTCCCGGTGCTTCGTTGATGGTGATTGCTAATCGACCATTCCTTGTGTCCCGGTCCCTTTCTCTTTGAGTGCCCCGGTCGTCATTTATATTTCCTGCAACACCTAGTTGGTGGGGCGCTTCGCGCCCCCCCAAGCCCCCCCGCGCGCGTAAGTCGTTACGCGCCATATTAATTATGCGCCATTGTAGTTGTGTCCCTGTGTCCCACCTGTGAATATAGATAGATTTATATATGTGTTTCAAACTACGTAAAAATTGCGAATAAACAACATTCTTGGCTTTCCCATTGTCTGTGCATATACAAAGCCGTATGTACTAATAATGACGTCATATGCAAACGCTCTTTTTACAAACAAACAAACATGCATCCACACAACTCGTTTTTATATAGATAGATAGATAGATAGATACAATACAAATTAACTGCGTAAAACTTGCGAATACTTGCACGTGTGGTGGAAACCCTGAAAGATCTATGGAATTTAAAAATTCAGATGGATAATTAACCGCTTCATTTGGTTCCAAAACTGTGTCGACTGACTTGTAAAGGACTGCCTGGTCTCGAATCTTGGTCAAAACAATATTGTTGATTTCGTGGACGTCTATATTTTTGGGTGCGAGAATCGCTCTTTCACTTAGCCATTTATTATTTTTATAATTTTTTAGAATATTCGGAAATACTTTTTCAATCAATTCATTTTTGGACGTCACTAAATTACAGAAATCAGCAGGTAGTTGTATACGTCCTGAAATTGAGTCTACTGTTTGACCAGAGTCATCGTTTTGCAATCGGACACGCATATTTGTAGTTAATTTTAATATTTTTACGTGTGCCGATAAATTAGAATTTTTATAGGCAAGCATTCATTTCGTCTGCAGGAGTTAAACTACGTAAAAATTGCGAATATACAACATTCTTGGCTTTCCCATTGTCTCTGCATATACAAACCCGTATGTACTAATAATGACATCATATGCAAACGCTCTTTTTACAAACAAACAAACATGCATACACACAACTCGTTTTTATATAGATAGATAGATAGATAGATACAATACAAATTAACTGCGTAAAACTTGCGAATATACAACATTCTTCGCTGTCCAATTGTCGCTGCATATAAATAGATTGTCAGGTTTACCGACCCTCGAACATGCAACGTACAATTGTCCATGGGAAAAACAATCAGTATTAAGATCTATACCACATTTTTCTAATGATTGACCTTGAGCTTTGTTAATGGTGATTGCAAATGCTAATCGAATTGGGAATTGCAATCTTTTAAATTGAAAAGGCAGATCCGTTGGAATCATGGGAATGCGAGGAATAAGAACAGCCTCACCCTCAAAAGGCCCTGTCAAGATTGTGGCCTCTATTAGGTTTTCCATTGTTTTTTTTTACGGTAAGTCGAGTGCCATTGCAAAGGTTTGGTGGGTTTATATTTCTTAAAAGTATTATTGGTACGCCTATTTTTAGTTGTAGCACGTGTGGTGGAAACCCTGAAAGATCTATGGAATTTAAAAATTCAGATGGATAATTAACCGCTTCATTTGGTTCCAAAACTGTGTCGACTGACTTGTAAAGGACTGCCTGGTCTCGAATCTTGGTCAAAACAATATTGTTGATTTCGTGGACGTCTATATTTTTGGGTGCGAGAATCGCTCTTTCACTTAGCCATTTATTATTTTTATAATTTTTTAGAATATTCGGAAATACTTTTTCAATCAATTCATTTTTGGACGTCACTAAATTACAGAAATCAGCAGGTAGTTGTATACGTCCTGAAATTGAGTCTACTGGGAGCTTTCCGTTTCCAATTGTCAGCAATTGATCTGAAAATGTTTGACCAGAGTCATCGTTTTGCAATCGGACACGCATATTTGTAGTTAATTTTAATATTTTTACGTGTGCCCATAAATTAGAATTTTCCAGGCAAGCATTCATTCGTCTTCAGTGGCTCTGGTGGTGCAGCCAATAGAGGAAGTTTAACTTTTCCTGAGGCGCAACACATTCCCATTGTTTCACCATTGAATTTCAAGGCCTTGCAATAGGGACAAATTTTAGACATTGTCCCGATTTGAACACATCTACTCAAGCTATAATCATCGACTGGGTTGTACCTGAATGTCAGGCGATAACTTTCAGGTTGCTCTGATTCCTCGGCACGCTTTCTTTTCTTACTTTCTCTATCAGCAGCAAGCCTGATTTCTTGCTGTTCTTGTGATTCCTCGGCACGCTTTCTTTTCTTACTTTCTCTATCAGCAGCAAGCCTGATTTCTTGCTGTTCTTGTAATTCCTCGACACGCCTTCTTTTTTCACTTTCTCTTTTAGCAGCAAGTCTGCTTCCGCGTTGCTCTGGTAGTTCCTCGGCACGCTTTCTGTTCTTTTTTTCTCTATCAGCCTCAAGCCTGTTTCCTTGCTGTTCTTTTGATTCCTCGGCACGCTTTCTGTTCTTTCTTTCTCTATCAGCCTCAAGCCTGTTTCCTTGCTGTTCTTTTGATTCCTCGGCACGCTTTCTGTTCTTTCTTTCTCTATCAGCCTCAAGCCTGTTTCCTTGCTGTTCTTTTGATTCCTCGGCACGCTTTCTTTTCTGACTTTCTCTATCAGCAGCAAGTTTTTTGGCATAGACTCTTTGAGCATCTTCATCGGCTTTTGCCATGGTAAGTTCATCAGTCATTGTAAACTTGAACATTAATAGATTTCTACGTGAACATATGTCTTAAATATCTTGAATGACGTCACCGTCAAAGCAAAAATGACGACAACTAATTTCACGACGTCAGTCAACACAGAAACATGACGTCACCTGATCCACAGACAGACACACAGACAGACAACTTATTTTTATATATATAGATAGATAGATAGATGTGCCGGTGTCCCGGTCGTCATTTGTGTCCCGATGTCCCGGTCTGTAATTTCGTCAGTCGAAAACATGACGTCAGTCATCATACAAACATGACGTCACCCGACAGACAGACCCACACATCCACAGACAACTTATTTTTTTATATATAGATAATGCCTGTTGGAAGGCCCAAACAACGAAGATTTGCAGTTGCAGTTACTATAGAGATAATTTTTGTAAGCCAGCACCTGAATTATCAAACGTGAAAAGATGGGAAAATGGACAACCTGGACAACCAATTGCGACAACACAAATACGGGCAGCTAAAGCAAAAGCCATGGCTAAATTGTCTTCAGTAATCAAAATCCAAAAACGTATGAAAAATAAAAATGAAGAACGAAGATGCGAGGGTTAGAAGATATGCGAAAACGGCAATTAGAGCTTTTCAAAAAAGAAATGGAGAGCAAAGATACATGCGATTATAAGACATGCAACACCAAAAAAGTGAGTCCAAAATTAAAATGAATATGAAACAAACACGTGGTTAGAAGAACAGCAGCGGCGCGTCAAAAATGTAAATGACGCACACACGGTTAGAAGACATGCGACACCGAGCATGTGAGCAAGTCAGTGAAAATCAACGTGGACAGCGAAAATTGAAACGTGTCACAATTGGACATGATGATGATAATGATTGGGTTAGGGATTTGACAGGCGTAAGCTCATCAATGCCTACCATATCTTTGTTAAAAAAACAAAGGTTCGGTGATATGTATTTCATACAACATTCTTCGCTGTCCAATTGTCGCTGCATATAAATAGATTGTCAGGTTTACCGACCCTCGAACATGCAACGTAGAATTGTCCATGGGAAAACAATTAGTGTTAAGACCTATACCACATTTTTCTAACGATTGACCATGAGCTTTGTTGATGGTGACTGCAAATGCTAATCGAATTGGAAATTGCAATCTTTTAAATTAAAAAGGCAGATCCGTTGGAATCATGGGAATGCGAGGAATAAGAACAGCCTCACCCTCAAAAGGCCCTGTCAAGATTGTTGCCTCTATTACGTTTTCCATTGTTTTTTTTACGGCAAGTCGCGTGCCATTGCAAAGCTTTGATGGGTTTACGTGTTACGCAACAATGCTATTGGTACGCCTATTTTTAGTTGTAGCACCTGTGGTGGAAACCCTGAAAGATCCAGGGAATTTAAAAATTCAGATGGATAATTAACCGCCTCAATTGGTTCCAAAAATGTGTCGACTGACTTGTAAAGGACTGCCTGGTCTCGAATCTTGGTCAAAACAATATTGTTGATTTCGTGGACGCCTGTATTTTTGGGTGCAAGAATCTCTCTTTCACTTAGCCATTTATTATTTTTATAATTGTTTAGAATATTCGGAAATACTTTTTAAATCAATTCATTTTTGGACGTCACTAAATTACAGAATTAAGCAGGTAGTTGTATACGTCCAGCAATTGATCTGAAAATCTTTGACCCCTTTTGCAATCGGACACGCATATTTGTAGTTAATTTTAATGTCTTTACGTGTGCCCATAAATTAGAATTTTTCTGGCAAGCATTCATTTCGTCTGCAGGGGTTGATCTAGGTATTATAGGTAATGTTTGCCTGAAATCTCCCACAAGCAATATTAATGTGCTGCCAAAGAGTTTCGAATTCCCTTGCAAATCTTTCAGACATTGATCCAGAGCCTCGAGTGATTTTTTGTGTGCCATTGTGCACTCGTCCCAAATAGTAAATTTGCATTGCTGCAATACTTTACCCAGCCCAGAGGATTTGGAAATATTGCACGTGGGAGTTTCTAAAGAATGCAAATTCAGAGGCAATTTCAGAGCGGAATGAGCAGTTCTTCCGCCAGGCAGCAACGTTGCGGCTATTTCGGACGACGCAATTGCCAACGCTATATCATTTTTGATCGAATTGATGCCAGAATCAGTTTTATCACAAACGTTTTACCAGTACCTCCTGGCGCATCCAAAAAGAAAATTTCTCCAACGTTGTTATCGACACAATGCATTATCGTATCATAAATGTCTTTTTGTTCCGAGGTTAACTTGGAAGTGTTATTTTGTACATACGACGATAGATCACTCGTACTGTAACTTTGTTCACGATCCAATTCTACACATGTTAAAACAGCAGCGGTACGCTTAGGCGAAGGCATTCCCAAATCCTGAAGAGGTTTGTTTGCCATACATACGCACAAATCTTCTATAATAACTAAAGTGTATTTATAAATTTCTGATGTAAAATCAAAAGTCATATCTGACGTCTCTAACCGTTTTCGATGGAGTATATCTTCGGACATTTTTGATTTATATTTTTCCCATAACTCTGTAGGAGCTGAAAGAGAGCAAGTTGTTAGTATGATTCCAAACAATGTACGAATTTGACTTGGAGTTGATGCTTCGCACGCGTCATTGATGCAGTTATCCCAGTGTTGGTCATTCTCCAATAAATTCAGAGCTTGGCATGCACTACGGTAAGTGTCATGTATAGGACCGTTTACAGTTCTCAAATACTCAAAGGACGTCGGACCGGGTACATTCACCAAACAGGCGTAGAAACAAGCATTCATGTTGATTGGGGTGAACGGTGTAGAGTCTTCCTATCGTGGTATCTTTGAAGATGGTAGGTTGGCCGTCGACTAACTTACCCGGTTTTCAACGTTCAAATACTTTATTTTTAGTATTCCATGTGTAACACGAAGGCACTTCAGTATACAGCAGTTTTTTTTGCAAAAGAATCATTTTTGCATAGCGAAAAGAAAGCAGTTAACGTTGTATCCGGTGGATTCAGGGCTCTGTGTTGCACGTTGGATTCCGAAAAATAAACACGTTGACCATTCTCTAAATGTACCGCTCAGTGAACAACAGCTGGACTACGTTCATGTATCGGAAATGAAAGAATTCGCCAAACAGCTTCATTACTGCTTATGTATCTTCCAGCCTGATATTGTACGATTTCGTCAATATCACTGATTTCGAACTGCAAGCCAAAAACTGCCATGTCACTGCCTTTGTTGACGTATTTACAAATGTATTTGAGCATTTGCGCATTGTATTGTGTGCATTAAATGTTTTTGGTAATAAAGGGGAATAGGGAACAACCCACTGTCTTCAGTAGATCTTCTTCTATATTGTGGGTAACCATCATTGCCAGTAATTGTGTTGGGTACTAAAAGTCAAGGATATTGCTTTGTGCACCTTCCTTTGGCCAAGCATGGTGAATTTTCGTTCAGTGCACCAAAAGATCCATGTATCATATTTTTTACAACATTATCATATAACCCCTTATCGACATTTTCATCAGGTATTTCAGCGGAAATCACATCATCAATTTCATTAGAAGTAATTTTATAATGTAGCCAGATTAGTATATGTGCGTGTGGCAATCCTCGTTTTTGCCATTCTACTGAGTAGATCCAGCATCGCACTGACCCAAATACTTCAAGTTTTACTATGTAGTTTATCAGTGATTTAAACTTTTGCCGGAAGAAACGGGCCGTAATGTCATGTCTATGAACCGCCGATTGTCCTTGAAGTAAAAGCTGCTGTATCTCGTCCCAAGATTGATTACATGTAAACGTAATAAATAAATCTGGACGACCATAGAGACGAACATAAGCAATAGGATCTTGAGCATATTCATTTACGAAGGTAAAATCGTTAATCTTGCAACGTTTGTGGTATTACCGTTATTTACAACTGCATCTCGCAAATGAATGAATTGTTCAGAGCGGAGCTTGGTCTGATTCAGACAGATAAATAGCAATCGTTCTGATTCAATTATTGCATACATATCAACGATGTATTGGTGAAACAATTGACGGCATTTTAAAATATAATTGTCTTCATCCTGCCGAATCATTAGTCTATAGGAATAAAAACGCATTGCACTGCATTTCTTATTCATTTCTTTGTTAGTGGCTGGATTCATCAATTTAATATTAAAGTGATTGCCGTCGGCTCCATCCCAAAAAATGATAGGATATTGTAGGGCATCGTAGCATCGATGAGTTTCAGCAATTCTTAACAACTGAGCGTTTCGCTTATGAAGAATAATATCTCGAGGTAAAAACTGATCACCGACCATAACGATTGCCACTTCGTCGATAGTTGGAGCATTGTATCTACGCACATGTTGGCCAGGAGGCGTTTTGTCAGTGGAAATAACAATTTTATGCGTATCAGTAGGCATCAAATCGATGGCTGTTTTGAACAGACGCACTAAATTATTATTTTCGTGGAAAAGATGTAGCAATTGGGAAACGATTGTCCTTTCAACGTTGGGAGAAATTTCGCAACGTGCATTCAATTCAGAATTTCTATCACTGATGAAGTAAAATTGTAAAAATTTATGATTCTCGCCTGAGAATGGTAGAAGGGACCCTGCTCTATGATAAATTTGCCCTTTTACTTTGAAAGTAGGCATAAATTGATCTGGATTTTCGATTTGGGCACCAAACGACGTCATTTGGAAACGTGAGTTATATTTTCTGATGTTTAACAAAAAACGCTTAGATTCTGACGTAGTTCCAGTAAGCAAAGTCTTCAATGGCTCTGGTGGTGCAGCCAGTAGAGGAAGTTTAACTTTTCCTGAGGCGCAACACATTCCCATTGTTTCACCATTGAATTTCAAGGCCTTGCAATAGGGACAAATTTTAGACACAGTCACGATTTGAACACATACTCAAGCTATAATCATCGACTGGGCTGTACCTGAATGCCAGGCGATAATTTTCAGGTTGCTCTTGTGATTTCTCGGCAAGCTTTCTTTTCTTACTTTCTCTATCAGCCGCAAGCCTGTTTTCTTGCTGTTCTTGTGATTCCTCGGCAAGCTTTCTTTTCATACTTTCTCTATCAGCCGCAAGCCTGTTTTCACACTGTTGTTGTGGTTCCTCCGCACGCTTTCTTTTCTTACTTTCTCTATCAGCCGCAAGCCTGTTTTCTTGCTGTTCTTGTGATTCCTCGGCAAGCTTTCTTTTCTTACTTTCACTATCAGCCGCAATTTTTTTGGCATAGACTCTTTGAGCAGCTTCCTCGGCTGTTGCCATTGTAGGTTCTTCAGTCATTTTACAATTGAACATTTTCCGTCACCGATCTTCTTACAATACAAAATTTGTCTTTGAACGATATTCTTAAATTCTTTTTAATGACGTCATCGTCATAACAAACATGACGACAACATACTTCATGACGTCATGATGACATGACGTCACTCGACAGATAGACAGACAGACAGACAACTTATTTTATATATATAGATATATAAAGAAAAATTGCCTTCTAAACAAGGAAAATAGAATTACAAAAGACAAGCGGAGGCAAAAGAAGTTTTTGTCCCACCACCTGAACAATTGAAAGAGACAAAAGTTTGGCGATATGTCTTTCATAATGAAAAACACAAATCGAGGCAAAGATTAAAGCTCCAATAAAAAACAAGGTCGAAAACGAGCGAAAAATTATTTTTAGACGGCGATTTTTCCTTGCGAAGGGGCATCCGTGGAGCCTGACACGTGCCAAGTGCTGGGACCCGGCTGCGATGCTCCCGGTGCTATATATATGTATATATATATATATATATATATATATATATATATATATATATATATATATATATATATATATATATATATATATATATATATTTATATATATGCTAACTGTTGGGATGGCGCGAAGCGCCACCCCAACACCTAGTTGGTGGGGGCGCTTCGCGCTTCCCCCAAGCCACCCCCCGCGCGCGTAAGTCGTTACGAGCCATATTAGTTACGCGTCATTGTAGTTGTGTCCCTGTTTCCCACCTGTGAATATATATATATATATATATATATATATATATATATATATATATATATATATATATATATATATATATATATATATATATATATACATATATATATATATACATATATATATACATATATATATATATATATATATATATATATATATATATATATATATATATATATATATATATATATATATATATATATATATGTGTGTGTGTTTTTAACTACGTAAAACTTGCGAATATACAACATTCTTCGCTGTCCCATTGTCTGTGCATATAAACATATTGTCAGGTTTACCGACTCTTGAACATGCAACATATAATTGTCCATGGGAAAAACAATCCGTATTCAGATCTATACCTCATTATTCTAGTGATTGCCCTTGAGCTTTGTTGATGGTGATTGCTAATCGAACATTTCCTGTGTCCCCGTTGTCATTTATATATCCCCCCTGTGCACCCCGGCGTCCCCGTTGTAGTTGTGTCCCTGTGTACCGATCGACATTTATATTCCCTCTGTCCCGGTCGTCATTTGTGTCCCGGTGTCTCAGTCTGTAATTTCTCCTTGAGTGTCACGGTCGTCATTTATATTCCCTGTGTCCCGGTGTCCCGGTCGTCATTTGTGTCCCAGTGTCCCGGTCTGTCATTTCTCTTTGAGTGTCCCGGTCGTGATTTATATTCCCTGTGTCCCGGTCGTCATTTGTGTCCCGGTTGTCCATGGAAAAAACAATCCGCATTCAGATCTATACCTCATTATTCTAATGATTGCCCTTGAGCTTTGTTGATGGTGATTGCTAATCGAACATTCCCTGTGTCTCCGTCGTCATTTGTGTCCCGGTGTCCCGGTCTGTAATCATATATATAGATATACTAGCTGGGTCTGTATTTTGTTCGTTTTTGATTGCAAAAAGTTTCAATTTTTAGAAGATGCCTTAATTCAAACTCAATTTTTCCCCATCAATTCATCAGAGTATCAAAACTAGCATCAAAGTACCAAACAGATCGCGATAACGAACTGTAGCTCAATAGTAACCAAAACTCTTAAGAGACCGAATTTGATTCCAATAGTTGCATCAAAAGAATCGCATTTTTATACTGATTTTAAATATATAAGCTCCATCAATTTTAGTTTTACCCATCAAAAATTACGAGCCTGAGAAAATTTGCCTTATTGTAGAGAATAGCAAGAAATCCACCATCAAATTCAACGTATCAGAAAACCATACTATAGAATTTTGAAGCTCCTATATACAAAAATGTGGAGTTTTGTACTTTTTCCCAGGAGACAATTATGTTTATTTGTTTTTATTTTTTGGTTTGTTTTTTTTTTCTGGGGTGACCATATCGACCCAGTGGTCCTAAGATACCACGAGAGGGTTCATTCTAACGGCAATTGAAAGTTCTAGTGCCCTTTTTAAGTGACCAAAACATTGTAGAGCACCTAGGCTCCATCCCATACTCATGTTTTACCAAAGTCACGGGATCAAAATTCTGAGATAGCCATTTTGTTCAGCATAGTCAAAAACCTAATAATTATGTCTTTTGGGACGACTTTATCCCCCACAGTCCCCGGGAGAGGGACTGCAAGTTACAAACTTTGACCATTGTTTACATACAGTAAGGGTTAATAGAAAATGTACAGGTGTTTTCAGGGAGACTTTTTCGTTTTGAGGGAGAGAGGTGGATCGAGGGAGGAGGTTATGTGGGAATATCTTTTCATGGAGGAATTTATTATGAGGAAAGAGAATTTCCATGAAGGGGCTGCAGGATTTTCTAGCATTATTTAAAAAAAAACAATGAGGAAATAAATAAGTAAAACTTTTTGGCTAGAAGTAAGGAGCAGCATTAAAACCTAAAAAGATTAGAAATTATTAAGTATAGATATAAGGGAGCTCGTCTCTTCCGCAGTACCTCGCTCTTTACGCTAAAGTATTATTAGTAATTTCAACTATTTATTCTATGTCCTTTGTAATTCAGGGGTCATTCTTAAAAAATTAGGACAAAATTCAAACTTTAGTGTTAAAAGCGAGGTATGGACAAGGGGGCGAGCCCCCTCATATACGTAATAAAAATATACAAATATACAAGTTCGTTACGTTAATTAATTCGTAAGTTACATACATTTATTACTAATAAAAACGTTCTAAAAAAATAAAAGGTCTAGTTGCCTTTTAAGTAACCAAAAATTGGAGGACAACAAGGCCTCCTCCCCCACCCTTTTTATGGCACTTGGTATTTACCAAGTGACATATAGCGATCGCAAATTCTGTAGGTCTGTCTGTCGGTCTGTCCTGGTTTTGCTAGTTTGGGCACTTCCAGATAAGCTAGAGCGATAAAATTTGGCAGGCTTATCGGGGACCAGACCGGATTAAATTAGAAATACTCTCGACCATCTGGGATGGGGAGAGGGTAGACGGTTAATTCAAAAAAATTAGACAAAATGGGGTATTTTTAACTTATGAGCGGGTGATCAGATCTTAATGAAATTTGATATTTAGAAGGATATCGAATCTCAGGCCTCTTATTTCAAATCCCGACCAGATCCGGTAAAATTGGAGGGAGTTGGAGAGAAAGACCTGACATCTTGGAAAACGCTTAGAGGAGAGAGATCGGGATAAAACTTGGTGGGAAAAATAAGCACAAGTCCTAGATACGTGACTGTCATAACCGGAACGGATCCGCTCTCTTTTAAATGAAATTCTACATTAGAAGGACTTCGTGTCTCAGAGCTCTTATGTTAAATCTTGACCGGATGCGATGACATTGGGGGGAGTTGGAGGAGGAAGCCGAAATCTTGGAAAATGCTTAGAGTGGAGAGATCATGATGCTGCTGGGTGGTAAGAATAAGCAAACGTCCTAGATACGTGATTGACATAATCGAACCAGATTGTCTCTCTTTGGGGAGTTGGGGGGGGGGGGGTTAATTCGGAAAAATCAGAAAAAAATGAGGGATTCGTATCTTACGAACGGATGATCAGATCTTAGTGAAAATTTACATTTAGAAGGATATTGTACTTCAGAGCTCTTATTTCAAATCTCGACCAGATTTGGTGACATTAGGGGGAGTTTGATGGGAATCTGGAAATCTTGGAAAACGTGAAAATTGAGGTATTTTTATCTTATGAATGGGTGATTGGATCTTAATGAAATTTGATATATAGAAAGTTCTTATGTCTCAGATGCTCCATTTTTAATTCAAATCATATCCGAGGACATGG
Source organism: Artemia franciscana (assembly GCF_032884065.1). Classification (NCBI taxonomy): domain Eukaryota; kingdom Metazoa; phylum Arthropoda; class Branchiopoda; order Anostraca; family Artemiidae; genus Artemia; species Artemia franciscana. Next base: position 28,598,994 of record NC_088878.1, on the reverse strand, counting down.
GGAGTTGGAGGGGGGAACAGAAATCTTGGAAAACCGAAAATCTTGGCAAACGCTTAGAGTAGAGAGATCGGGATGAAATTTGAAGACAAGAATAAACACAAGTTCTAAATACGTGATTGACTTAACTGGACTGGATTCGCTCTCTTTGGGGGAATTGGGGGGATTTCCAGTGGTTTGATGAGTTCGGTGCTTTTGGACGTGCTATGATGATGAAAATTGGTAGGCGTGTCAGGGGCTTGCTTGATAACAGTCGTTCCCCCGGTTCGACCATCTGGGGGGCTGGAGGGAGAGGAAAAATTGAAAAAATGAGGTATTTTTAACTTAAGAATGAGTGATCGGATCTTACTAAAATTTAATATTTAGAAGGACCCTCGCGTGTCAGAGCTCTTATTTTAAATTCCGACCGTATCTGGTGATATTGGGGGGAGTTGAAGGGGAAAACTGGAAATCTTGGAAAACCTTAAACTAGAGAGATCGGGATGAAACTTGGTGGGAAGAATAAGCGCAAGTCCTAGGTACATGATTGGCATAACCGGGCTGAATCTACTCCCTTTTGGGGAGTTGAGGGTGTTAATTCGGAAAAATTAGAAAAATTGAGGCATTTTAATATTACGAACGAATGACCGGATCTTGATGAAATTTGATATTTAGAAGAACTCATGACTCAGAGCTTTTGGTGTAAATCCCGACCAGCTTTGATGACATGGAGGAATTCGAGGGAAAAACCAGAAATTTTGGAAATTCTTAGAGTGGAGAGATCGGGATGAAAGTCGGAGGGTAGAATAGGCAAATATCTTGGGTGCATGATTGACGTAACTGGACTGGATCCGCTCTATTTGGGGGGAGTTAGAGGGGTCCTGTGCTTTGGCAAGTTCAGGGTGCTTCTGGACGTGCAAGGACGAGGAAAATCGGTATACGTGACAGGAAACTACACAATTGACTTGTCGTTTTCCCCCGATTTGACCATCTTGGGGGCTCAAGGGAAGGGAAAAATTATCAAAAATGAGATGCTTTTAACTTACGAGTGGGAGATCGGATCTTAATTAATTTTGATATTTAGAAGGACCTCGTGTCTCAGAGCTCTTATTTTAAATCTCGACCGGAATTAAGCCTCTGAATTTCCTTTTAAACCAATGTACTGATTCTTAGAATTTGCTAGAGCTCATGCCAAATGAGCTCCTGGCTCTTGGCTCTTCCGTCCGCGTCACAAGTGGCTGTATGAGCTCTTAGCTCTTGTTTTTTATCAAAATCGTCCCATCAAAACTATGAGAAAGCCATTTAGCCGAAAAAAAAAAATTAATATGCAAATTTCGTTTTATTCTCCATGTGTGGTGAGCCAAATCAAAACGGGCATTAATTCAAAAACATTCAAAAATTAAATATAAAAAAAAACATATTTTTTTAGCTGCAAGTAAGGAGCGACATTAAAACATAAAACAGCCTGAAAATATTCCGTATATGAAAGGGTTTGTCCCCTCCTTAACACCTCGCTCTTTACGCTAAAATTTTTTATTGTTTTAAAAAGTATAGTTATGAGAAAAAGTCAAAGTTTAGCGTACAGATCCAGGCGTTGAGGAGTGGACAACCCCTTTCATATACGGAATCATTTCTTTTCGTTTTAAGTTT